>NC_088793.1:4592471-4663802 GCF_011386835.1 Chrysemys picta bellii | reverse complement strand
TGGAATTAGTGCAATTTGCATTGATCTGCCATCCAGTGCATGTGCACAAGGCATCCACATCCACTCCTGGTGTAACTACTCCACTGACACCAACGGGCTACTAGGAGCTTGGCGATGCCTTTGGCCCTCAGAATCCAAGAGAAAGGTCAACAATAGGTCTGAGACCCAGTCAAAGAACCCTCCTGTATCCCTGGGGGAACCTCGCTCCAGCCACTGAGAGGACAGTAATACAAAGGGTACATCTACACTACAGCGGGGAGTCGATTTAAGATACGCAAATTCAGCTACGTGAATAGCGTAGCTGAATTCGACGTATTGCAGCCGACTTACCCCGTTGTGAGGACGGCGGCAAAATCGACTTCTGCCGCTTTTTGTCGGCGGCGCTTACTACCACCTCCGCTGGTGGAGTTAGAGCACTGATTCGGGGATCGATTGTTGGGACGCGATAAATCGATCCCCAAGAGGTCGATTTCTACCCGCCGATTCAGGCGGGTAGTATAGACCAGACCAAAGACTATACGGTAACAGCTTTGTTATCTGGCATATTGAAGGAATGGAGGCTGCCGGTAAGTAAAACATTCCGGTTAACTAAGAGGGAGGGAGTTTGGGTGCAGGAGAGGGCTCAGGGCTGGGGGTTGGGGTGCAGAACGGGGTGCAGGACATGGGCTCTGGGAGGGTATTTTTGGGTGTGGAAGGGGGCTCAGGGCTGGGGGTTGGGGCATGGGAAGGGGTGCAGGGAGCCGGATCGGGGCAGCACTCACCTCGGGTGGGTCTCTGCAAGGGGCAACATGTCCCTGCTGCTCCTAGGTGGAGGCGTGGCCAGGCGGCTCTGCACGCTGCCTCCACCCACAGGCACCGCCCCCGCTGCTCCCATTGGCCACACTTTCCGGCCAATGAGAGCTGCAGAGCCAGTGCTCAGGGCGGGGCAAGGCAGGGGCAGCATGCAGAGCTGCCTGCTGCACCATCACCTAGGAGCATCAGGGACATATTGCTGCTTCCGGGTAGCCATGCAGAGCCAGGTAGGGAGTCTGCTGGCCCCGCACCAACCGGACTATAAACCGGACTTTCAGTGAAGATCAGAAATCCCAGTTTATAGCGATTTCCGGTTGGAAAAGTGCTGGAGAACACAGCTTTTACTGTACATTGTACTGGGCAAAATCCTCGTTCCATTGACACCAAAAGCTCTCACTGAACTCAGGGGAGGCAGGCTTTGGCCCTTTGTCTCTGCAGCGAAGCGTTCCACTCATCACCTGGTTCTAGCAAAAGATTCCAGTTACAGCCGAAGTGGCTATTAAACCTGGTTCAGTTCCCTTCGGAATGCCTCAAACCGGGCCTTCGGCAGGGCTTTGTAGGTATCTGTGCCCAGGTGACGGCATTGCCACAGTTCGTTATTGTGACACGTACTGTCCCCAGAATGGGTCGTATGTGAGCCACAGGGCACCCAGTCACACACTGGCTATTGATCCTTTTACTTGTAGTGTTTGTCTAAGAAAGGGAATGAAGTCGCTGTCTGAAAAACAATACAGGAGGGAGTAGAAGGTGGAAATGGTATGACTGGGTGATAATAATGACGTCTTCCAAACCAGTTTCCCCACTGATTGTATGACGGACTGTCTCTGTTTTATAATATACATATATATATATATATAGTGTGTGTGGGTGTTGAAATTAGTGACAGCTATTGCGTACTGTTGGTGTCACTAGGCATAACCCTAGGTAACTCGGGAGGGTGGAAGACCACAAGTGTCGATGAAGCCTTCCTGCACTAGGCCTAAATGTTTAACTCTAATCGACCTCAAAAGCTAGGGGCAGAAATTGGAGTGTGTAACAGCCAGTTATCAATTGCAACCCCCCACTCATACCGGTACCAAGCGGTAATAATGAGGCCTGTATGTTTCTGGCTGAAGGGGAGATAATGAATCAAAGGGAAACAGGACCAGATAATGGTTTAGAGAAGTGGTACTAATGAGCTAGACTTATAGCCGCCAAAATGATTTAACTGCTTAAATGTATAAACATGGCTTTTGTAGAAGAAGGGAGGGGGAATGGAAGGGAGGGGGAATGGAAGGCAGGGGGGAAGAGGGAGGAACTTAGCTGTGAAATGTATAAAAAGAGAAAAACTGCTTGTCTCAGTGTGCTTGATCTGAGACGTGCTAGTCTCCTTGCACCGCTTTGAGATCTCAAATAAACTTTGATTGCTTCTCCACCCTGGTGTGTTCATTGGTGCGAAGCACACCGGGCAGCTAACCCCGCTGTTGCTGTCCTTGGGCCCTCTGTGCCGGCAACAGTACTGATCACTTGAAATCAGGTGATTTATTTAGGTGCCTTAATCTAAATGTATGCACTTAACTTTAGGCCCCACAGTTTGAAAATCTGGGCTTTTATTTTTTTTGCCATCAATATTCTCAGATTTTATGAGGAGTCGAGCGTGGTGCTGCCACCAGGGGCCCCACGCAGCTAACTTACGTCATCCTTTGCTGCTGCGCTCCTGTAGTCTGTGGAGTTGGAATTCCCTGGGCAGCTGTTGGTAAATACGTTACTGAAGGCACAAAGACTCTGTTGCAGGACCTCACTAAGCTGCAGTTTAAAAACCCACGCTTGATTGCTAGTACAGAGGGAGCCCACTGCTTGAGAATGATGTCAGCTCTCAGTGTGCATTTGACCTGGGTTTCTCTTGAAAGCTCTTTCCAAAGACTCACTTCTCCTGCAATGTTCACAGGTAGGGGGTGAACAATCACCAAACCCAAACCCTCCACCTTATGTCCTTCTTGGTGCAACTCCAGTGGGTCCTGGCTTCTCTGTGTCTTTCAAATGCAAGCTCTTTGGGGCAGGGAACTTGCTTTCTTCTCTGTCTGTACAGCACCTAACACAACAGGGCCTTGAGCTTGATCAGAGACTGTAAATGCTACTGAACTAGAAACCAGTATAACAGGGACTTGCCTTTGTTCTGTACAACACCTAGCACAGGGTCAGTGCTGCACAACCAATAATGGAAACTGTGGCACTCGCAGTTTGCATCATAGAAGAGCAGGGTTGGAAGGGATCTCAGGAGGTTATTGGGCCAACCCGCTGCTCAAAGCAAGACCAATCCCCGGACAGATTTTTGCCCCAGCTCCCTAAATGGCCCCCTCAAGGATTGAACTCACAACCCTGGGTTTAGCAGGCCAATGCTCAAACCACTGAGCTCTCTCTCTCTCTCTCTCTCTCACTCTTTCTCACCCACCCTGGAGCAGGGCGGTCTGCCTCTTTAAAGGCCTGCAGAGCCTGGGAGCAGCAAGCCCTGGCCCACGTAGAAGCCCAGCGGGTGTCGGGAACCAGCTGATCCAGCCAAGCAGCAGGTAATGGTTGGCTGCGTCCCAGTGGAAGGGATTAAAACAGAGCTGGGGGTGGCTGACTGCTCTGTCCCCACGTTGGCGGACAGGCCCACCGGGCCACAACCACATTAGCCCAAAAGGCTTGACAGCATTATAAGACATAGCAGTGGCATTCTGCCAGAGACACAGTGCAAAATTCCCCAGAACCCCTGTCTGGCAGCCTTCAGGGCAGGGCACATTGGTTGAGCTCCGTGTCCTGCTGTGTGGAAGCAGAAGGACCGGGATGGGGCAAGATGGTGATGGTGGGCTACGCCAGCAAGTGGTGGTCTCTGTCCCCCAAAGCAGTGCTTTCTCCTGGGTTAGTCCGCAGCAGTGCAAAGGGAAGGACAGGGGGTGGGGGGTGGATGTGGCCAGTGACTCCATGGCCACATGGATCCCCCGGCTTTTATCTCCGTTAATGGGCAGTGATGCGATCACAGCTAAGCTGGTGGGCCGTGCCCTGGGGAGAGGCTGCCGTTCCGCTAGCTCCCCGCTGAGACCCGCTGCACAAGGGCTCTTTGTGTAAAGATGCCCAGTTTGGCCCTTTTGCAGCTACACAAACCTGAGGGGGAGGATTTTGCCTGGCAGCAGAACTCTCTACTGCTGCAGGGATGGGCTCCAGGCTGCTCCCAGGGATAACCGTATGTATTATTTATGAGTGTAGTTTTTAATCACGCTGAAGTGCCTGGATGCTCCAGTGATGAAAATGATGGGTGGTTTTAGAGACGTGACTAAATAGAGGCCGGGATCAGTACGGACGGTTCCTTAGTCTGCAGAAAATAAGCACAAACAATTCCACATCATTGGGATGCATTCAGCCAATGCTCAGCAGTTAAGTGGTGCTGAACCAGGTGTTGAATAGGAGTTGAGTTCAGAGCTGATGGAAAAGGGGGAGGGATTCTGAGCTCTGTGACCTCAGTGCAAGGCCCTGGCCACATGACAACTGTGAACCAAGTTTGTAACCATTTCATGGACTGATTGGCTCTCAACATGGTTTGTGTCTACACAACCAACACCTGGTGAAAACAGGGTTAGTAGCCATGGCAGCTAAAGCGTTTCACACTTGCCTATGGCTGTGTCACTATAACTCGGCTGTGACGCTGTTGCGGACAGGACCCTCTCCCTACCCCCAACCGATCTGGCCAGTCTGCCTTCTTCCCAGTTCTCTGTGAGCTGGGCTATCCCAGAATGCATTGCCCCATGGGCTACTGGTGCTGCCCTCTCTGCATATCCTTCAGCCACTCTGTTCTCTAGTGAGGATAGTTCTGTTGAGGAGAGCTGCCCAGATTTTCCCAGCATGCACTGATACGAACAAGGTTAGGCAGCATGTTAAGTGCGGATGCAATGACAAAAAGGCTGTGTGTGACCAATAACAGAATCACACAACCAACAGTAACTGGCTACTCCCCTAACTGGTTACAAAATCACAGTTAATAGGTGCAGTATAGACAGGATCTAAATCTGAAGCAACTCCTCTAAAGTCAATGGAGTTAATCCAGAATTACTCCGGTGTAACTGAAAGCAGAATTTGGCCAGGGTCCTGCCAAGTAAAGATTAGAAGGGGGGGGGGGGATCAAACAAAGGTGAAATGTGTTACAAAGATGTCAGAAATCACCTTCCTCAAAACAGGGATCATGTACTCGCTGAGCCCAGCCTCCCAGAGAAGGGCTGAGCTGGTGAATTTCAGCAGGTGGGTTAAATTCAGGGGATCCCAAGGCCCTGGTTTGATTGGGAAGCCGGAGCAAAGAGACAGACTTGTCTTACCCCTCACTCTGAAAGTGGCCAGGCTTGGGCTCAGGAATAGCTGCTGGGATTGAATTTTGGAGGGCGCACTTTGGTTCACAGCCTCTGCTTCAGGCCTCAGGGCACCAGGCCCCCATGCTCTCTCTCTTTGCTACAGTGTGAATGATCAGACGCTACAGCAGCAACCACCACAGACAAAGCAATGAAGCGTTTCGGCCGGCATGGTATCCCAACCTGTGCAGTTTCAGGCAAGAGACCCAGCTTACTTGCAGTGAGTTTGTGCAATTTGTCTAGGGGTGGGAAATCAGTCACACCATGTCATCACCGTACCACAGCCAGTCAAATGGCAAAGCAGGATCAGCAGGTAAGACTATTAAAGGAGGCTGAACAAAGCAAAGGAAGCCTATGGCAAACCATTCCTGAATGGAGAAACATGCCCACAAAAGGCCTTGATAACAACACTTGACATCAAGATGCCTGCATGCCTTGGTGCCTGTAGCCCAAGCATTCCTACAGCCAGCAGCAGTGGAAAGAGTAACAGACAAAAAAGGAAGAGAGATGCGCAAAGGACAAAGCCTACTACAACCGACAAGCTAAACACCACCCAGAACTACAGCCCAGATACCCTGTCAGGGTCAAATGATTTCCTCAGAGCACATCATGCAGTTGGAAGCAACCTACATGTGCTGAACCGATAAATCCTCATCCATATAATGCAGTAGTAGATGGGCATATATTGCAAAGAAACCGCCAGTCCATTCACTCATTATGAACTCAACACACAAACATGGACTTGGATGACAGTGAAACACACACGCCACTGATACCTGATCAGCAGGACACGGGACGAATACAGACCAGTAAGTGACTAATGGATGTTGGAACAGACTCTCAAAATGCCACCCCACAAGAAGAACCAAATGCAAAGCAGTCTCCTGTTGTCACAAGAAAGAGCTCTGTTTTAGCCGTGTCGAGATTCACCTGATGGCTACACATCATGAGGAGATGTCAGAGAGACAGGCCAAAATTCTAGTTTGGATGGAAGGAGACTGCTCAGGAGTAGGGAGGTAGATCTGAGAGTCATCAGTGTGGAGATGGTAGAGGAATTTGTGTTTGCAGTGGAGGTTACCCAACGATAAAGTGTGGAGAGAGAAGAGAAGGGGCCCAAAGACAGAGTTCTGCGGAATCCAGTGCTGGCTCCAGGCACCAGCCCAGCAAGCAGGTGTCTGGGGCGGCCAATGAAGAGGGGTCTTCGGCAGCAATTCGGCGGGTCCCTCACTCCGTCTGGGAGCGAAGGACCTGCTACCGAAGTGCCGCTGTAGAATAAAGCGGCAGTAGAGCTGCTGCCGAATTGCTGATCGCGATCGCAGCTTTTTTTTATTATTTTTATTTTATTTTGTTGCTTGGGGTGGCAAAAATGCTAGAGCCGGCACTGGTGGAACCCCAGCAGGAAGTTGGAGGGAGTGGGGTGAGATGAGGCTGTTCCTTCAAAGGACAAACTGAAGGAGTAATTACAGAGGTAGGTGGAGAACCAAGAGAGAACAGACTCACAGAAACCGAGGGAGGACAGGATTTCAAGCCAACACCATTTGTGAGGGTGATGAACAGCAGGGAGAGGCTGGGGTGAGGAAGGTCACAGGTCACAGCCATGTGGTCCTACTTTGGCATGTGCATGTCAGAATGGGCCACTTAAGTTGTTGCTGGTTTTTAATATTAAAAAAATGAAGAGGCTGGCAGATATTACTGCCCCATGTATTCTGAGCACCCCGGAGATGTAGGTCCTCAAGCAGGATTTAAATGAGAACAGGAAGTGGCTTGGTAGTCGGGGATAAGGAGGATGTTCTTTGCATAGACAACAGGCTGAAAAGAGTCAAGGAGCGACAAAACATTCACAGAGCTGCCCAATAGGCTCTCACTATTAGAACGCATTATGAAACAGACGTCTTTCTGTGATGTTAAGTTACAACCTTTTTTCCATTCAATTTTAAACAGGAAAGTCCTGCTAAGAATCTGTCCCAGACCCTGCCAGGTCTCACTTTGCCTGGTGTTTACATGCCTGAGGTGACACTCGGGTCAGAACTTTGTTTATCCAGCAGATTACATTTTTCACCCTTTCTAAGAACACTGTGATTTACAAGAAATCAGGGGAAGTTATTGGAAAACTGAAACTGAAACTTTGCTGTATTGTTAGAATATAGATATTTAGGCCTGCCTGTGAAGGCCTGTTCTTTAAGAACTTAGGTGTATTTTTATCACTTAAGCCGTGGCTACACTCGCAGATTCACAGCGTTACCGCGGCAGCGCTGTGAAGCGCGAGTGTAGTTGCGCCGCCAGCACTACGAGAGCTCTCACAGCGCTGTATGTACTCCACCTCTCCGAGGGGAGTAGCTTGCAGTGCTGCGAGCGAGCGTGCAGCGCTGCAGGCTCTGATTACACGGGCGCTTTACAGCGCTGCACTCGCTGCACTCGGGGGGGGGGCATTTTCACACCCCTGAGCACAGCAAGTTGCAGCGCTGTACAGCGCCGGTGTAGCCAAGGCCTTAGCTAGTTACAGAGTGTAGCGGGGTGAACGCCTGCTCCAGCCCTGACAGTGCCGTGAGGCACTTGTCTCAGGTATGCAGAGCCTAGGGGCGCAAGTGTCAGCTGCTCTCTCACTGCTGCTGCTTCTATGGCAACCAGAGACGCCGGCCTGCAGAGAGATGAGCCTGAGGGCGAGTGAGCAGCTGGCGGCTGCAAGTCAGGAAGGGGAGGGGTAGGACAAAGCAGGGCCGGCTCCAGGCACCAGCCTACCAAGCATGTACTTGGGGCGGCACCTGGAGGGGGGCGGCACTCACTCGTGGACAGCGGAGCCGCAGCGGGATCGCCGCCCTCTCCCGGCACTCCAGCCGGCCGGGGTAAGCGGGGCCGCGGCTGGGCTCACCGCCCTCCCCCTGGCGCTCCGGCTGGTCGGGGAGAGCGGGGCCGCCCTCCCCCTGGCGCTCCGGCTGGTCAGGGAGAGCGGGGCCGCCCTCCCCCTAGCGCTCCGGCTGGTCGGGGAGAGCGGGGCCGCCCTCCCCCGGCACTCCGGCTGGTCGGGGAGAGCGGGGCCGCCCTCCCCCGGCACTCCGGCTGGTCGGGGAGAGCGGGGCCACCCTCCCCCGGCACTCCGGCTGGTCGGGGAGAGCGGGGCCGCCCTCCCCCTGGCGCTCCGGCTGGTCGGGGAGAGCGGGCCCGCGGCCGGGCTCGGCGCCCTCCCCACCACGCTCCCCGCTGGGGGCAGCAAAAAATCCAGAGCCGGCCCTGGGACAAAGGCAGGCACACGTGCTTCTGAGAAGTAGCCTTCCCCTCCCCCGGCACTCACCTGGAGGAGACACTGAGGGGGCTTCCGGTGGGAAACAGGATCATTGGCAGTGGACCTCACTCATCACCTGAGCAACTGCTGGGGCTTCTGTGAGTGTTTGATCCTGTGATCCGCACACACACACCCCAGCTATCACTCCTGCAAACTGGGCAAGGGGCAGCCCCATCCACCACCCCCAGTGAGGCTATGGCGAGGGGCAGCAGAGGAGGAAGGAAGCCAGATGTGATGGCAGTCCCCTGGCCCCCAGATCCCACACCCCCTCTCCGGCCCCCAAACTCCATCCCAGAGCCAACCTCTCAACCGTCCTACACCCAAATCCCCTGCCCCAACCCAGGGCCTGCACCCCAGACCTCCCCCCACCCAAACTCCCTCGCAGAGCCTTAGGCAGGTGGGGGGTCAGAGTTGGGGGGCAGGCTCTGAGTGTTCTGGGCACCACCAAAATTTCTACAAACCTGCTGCCCCTGATACTTGGAGCGGGGGAGGGGGGTGAGGAGGCAAGTCGGTGGATGGAGGGGCATCCATTTTCAGTATTTTAATTTTTGGTACTGCATTGATTGACTGCTGTGTGCATTAATATAGTGACCCCCTGGGTCTTTCAATGAGGCTTTATACTTGGTGGGGGGTGACGAGGCGAGCATCGAGTTGGTGGCTGGAGTGGGGCAAATCTCCCAGATTCAAAATCTGGGACTGTGTCCATTGGTCCTTTTTGCTGCTTTTCTCTGGGCTGGGGGTTGACCCAATGCTGCAAAGAGGGTGTTCCCAAAGGAAGGTGCTTGCTTCTAACCCCCGAGGCCCTCTAGTCAGCCCACTTGACAAGTTTGATTGTCCTTGGTCTGACTCCCATCCCCTTTCCAAGGGTTGCAGCTTTCTGGAGATGCCTGCCTTCCACAGGTCTTTAAATGAGGCTTTATACTTGGGGGGGGCGAGGGGGCAAGCAGCGAGTCAGGGGCAAGCAGGTGGGCAAGCGGTGGGTGGGCAAAGAGGCGAGCAGTGAGCCAGCAGGGGTTCTAGGGGCGGGCATGGGGATTTCTGGCAGGGGAGGGAGAAGGTGAAAGGAGGTGAATGGTGGGTGGGGGACTGACTAGGAGGGACACAGCAAGCCAGCGGGGGCTAGGGGATGAAGAGGGGTGTGATGGTGGGGCCGAGCGGGGAGGGGTCCTATTTTACTGCTGTGATCTGGTCACCCTATGCATGCTGTTTCTCCTCCACCCCCCAAAAAACCTTCCTTTTCAGCTGTGAAAAATGACATAATCTGGGACAGTATAGAACATGGGTGCAACCAAAGTCCTGTAGTGGCACCAAATCTTGTATAAAGGAGGTCAAATGAGGTGTCTAAGACAAGGTTATGGTTTGCTGGTTATGATTATGCTGTCTATATGTGTGTATCAGTTTTGTAGTTGAAGTTATGAAGGTTGGCTCTATACTGTCTGTATTTCAAACTTATGCTATGCTTCTGGTTTCAGGGTAGCAGCCGTGTTAGTCTGTATCCTCAAAAAGAACAGGAGTACTTGTGGCACCTTAGAGACTAACAAATTTATTAGAGCATAAGCTTTCGTGGGCTACAACCCACTTCTTCGGATGCATATATCTGCTTCTGGTGACATCCCAGCCAAGCTGGTGTCAGCTCTGCCTAGCCTGCTTGATGGCCCATTAAGGACTATCAGATATACAAAAAGGAAGATTATTTACCAAATCAGAGTGTGAATGTTGTAGTCCTCTATGAGTTTACTGTCCCTGTGCCTTTAGCCAGAATCCACCTTGAGTGGAATGGGGCTCAGCATGTAGTTATAGCTGGGGTAAGGAAGTTATTGCCTAAGGATCTTTTGATTGGGGAAAATGTTAAAGCTTTGTTCAGTCCAGGTAGCCAGTCACAGGACAGGAATGATCTTAAACCTGTGTCTATTGTGGGCAATGATTTGCCTGGGGAGGGTTTCTCCAAAGGTTTGTCTGAGGAGAAGAGCTGTTTGTGTGAATGAAGTTTCTGAATGTCTGTCTAATGTCTCAGAAGTGAATCTGAAGTTAGATCAAGAGCAGAAAGATCCCATTGGTGAGGACAATGTTTCTCTGGAGCAGATTAAAGTGGATGGTCAGATGAAAGCCCTAACTGAGGAAGGAAAGGGGAGATTTTGGATGGGTGATGGATTGTTGGCTAGTACAGCTTGTAAAAGGGAACCTGAGAAGGTAACTGTGATTTGCTGGCAGTAGCTCAGTGTGGTGAGAAGAGCAGCAGTGTATCTGTTGGGAGCGGCCAGGTGCCTGGTAAGGAAAGTCTGGATGAACCTAGGCAGCCTTGTGAGCTGATGGCTTTATCTAGTCAGCAGTTTGGGAAGGCCAGGAGAGTGGAAGATGGGTTTCTTTCCGCGGGGCGGGCAGCGCTGGGGAGAGGGGGATTGTTTCCGCGGGGCCGGGCGATGCTGTGTGTGTGTGTTAGGGTTACCATACGTCCGGATTTTCCCGGACATGTCCGGCTTTTTGGGCTCCAAATCCCCGTCCGGGGGGAAATCCCAAAAAGCCGGACATGTCCAGGAAAATCGGAGCGGGGCGGGGCCGGGCCGGGGGCTCCGGGGCCGGGCCGGCGGTGCGGTGCCGGGGGCTCGGGGGCCGGGCCGGCGGTGCCGGGCCGGGGGCTCGGGGGCCCGGGGGCCAGGCTGGCGGTGCCGGGCCGGGGGCTCGGGGGCCAGGCCAGCGGTGCCAGGCCGGGCCAGGGGCTCGGGGGATGGGCCGGCGGTGCCAGGGGCCGGGCTGGGGACCGGCGGTGCGGTGCCGGGGGTGCTCGGCCGGGGGCCGGGGGTGCTTGGCCGGGCCCGGGGCTGGCACCCCAGGGCCCGAGCCGACCCAGGCTGGAAACGCCGGGGGGGCCAGCCTGGGCCGCGCCTCCTCCCCCCACATCCCCCCTGTGACGTTATTGACATAAACTGGGACCGTATAGATCATTGTTGCAACCAAGGTCCTGTAGTGGCACCCAAATCTTGTATAAAGGGGGTCAAATGGGGTGTCTAGGACAAGGTTATGGTTTACTGGTTATGATTATGCTGTCTAGATGTGTGTATCAGTTTTGTAGTTGAAGTTATGAATATTGGCTCTATACTGTCTGTATGGCAAACTTATGCTATGCTTCTGGGTGACATCCCAGACAAGCTGAGATTAGCTCTGCCTAGCCTGCTTGATGGCCCATTAAGGACCATCAGCTATACAATGGACCCATTGAGAGAAGGCAGATACGCCTTGTACCTCAGCAAAGTATGCAGGGACTGGCCCATGTGACTCCAGACTCCATGTTGCTGTAATCTTCCACAGTAAGAACAAAGAGGTGATCTTACACCTGGAAAAGACTATATAAGGCTGATGCCTGATCTCCATCTTGTCTTCAATCCTGCTTCTTACCTCTGGAGGAACTTTGCTACAAGCTGAAGCTTTGAACAAAGGACTGAGGACCCATCCCAGCGGGGGATGTATTCCAGAGACTTGATTTGAACCTGCAGTTTATTCCATCGCTGCTGCAAGCCTGAACCAAGAACTTTGCCATTACTGTATGTAATTGATTCCATTTAACCAATTCTAACTCTCATCTCTATCTTTTTCCTTTTATGAATAAACCTTTAGATTTTAGGTTCTAAAGGATCGGCAACAGCGTGATTTGTGGATAAGATCTGATTTGTATATTGACCTGGGTCTGGGGCTTGGTCCTTTGGGATCAGGAGAACCTTTTTCTTTTACTGGGGTATTGGTTTTCATAACCATTTGTCCCCATAACGAGTGGTACTGGTGGTAATACTGGGAAACTGGAGTATCTAAGGAGATTGCTTGTGAGACTTGCAGTTAGCCAGTGGGGTGAGACTGGAGTCCTCTTAGTCTGGCTGGTTTGGTTTGCCTTAGAGGTGGAAAAAACCCCAGCCTTGGGCTATAACTGCCCTATTTGAGCAATTTGTCCTGAGTTGGCACTCTCAGTTGGGTTCCGCCAGAACCGCATTGTCACAGTGGCGTAGTCGTGCTTGGATCCACAGAACCAGGTCAATTAAGCTTTGGGTCAGAACCCCACGCTATCCAAATTTGAATTTTGGGATTGAGAGTTTTGTTGGTTAAAGAGCTGCTGCAATGACTGAGCAAAGAGCATATGAGGGACTTGGGAAAAAAGCCCTGGAAAATTTGTGTTCAGAAAAGAGGATAAGCTTTAGAAAGAAAGCTACAAAGGAAGAATTGAGAAATCTGCTAATAGCCAGTGATCAGGGGGCAAGAGCACAGCCCTTACCTGAGGCTGCAGAAGATGCAGAAAAAATTAGGATGCAAAGGGTGACAAGTCAACTGCAATTTGAGCATGAACAGAAGCTGGCAGATCTTCGATTGCTGGAGAAGCACAAAATAGCAGAGTTAGAAAGAGAGAGAGAGAAAGAGGCTGCTGAGAGAGAGAAAGAGGCTGCTGAGAGAGAGAAAGAGGCTGATCAAAGAAAGAAGGAGGCTGAAGAGAGAGCCCGTAAGGGGCGTCTAGAGCTGCTCGCTGCTGAGCAGGAGACTCACAGGATGGAACAGGAGACTCACAAGATGGAACAGGAGACGGCCAGACTTCAGCTCCAAGTAATGGAAGAGCGGAGAAAGTCATCCCCACCTGGTACTCCACTTCCCCCCCGCCATGAGAAAAACTGGGAAAGGATGTGTCCCATTTACAATGATACTGAGGATATAGAGGAGTTTTTGTCTACCTTTGAACGCCTCTGCAATCTGTACCAGATCCCTGAGGGTCAGCGAATGCCTGTCCTGCTAACCAGACTGACTGGAAAAGCCAGGGAGGTGTTTAATGACTTGGGGGAACAAGAAGCGTTAAATTATGAGCGGTTTAAGGATTCTGTGTTAAGGCGATTCAAGGTTACTCCTGAATCTTACAGAGTTAAGTTTAGAGAGTTTAAAATGCCTAAGGATTGTACTTTTGTAGAATGTGCTCATAAGCTGATGGGTTTTGTTAAAAAGTGGGTTATGGGAGCCAAGGTTCATGGGAGTTTTGAAAAACTGCTGGATTTAATAACTTTGGAACAGTTCTTAGACATTGTGCCTGACAATGTGAGAGCAGCTGTGTGTGACAGGGACCCTGAGTCAGTCCTACGGGCAGCAGAGATTGCCGATGCCCATACCCAAAACAGGGCTCGAGAAGGGTGTAAAACCCCGGGGAAAACTGATCACCAGTCTCCCCAGTTCAAGAGGAGGGAAGGATTTAAAAATAAACCTGACTCTTCTAAAGGAGTTCAAGGGGGCCCGGAGGGTAGGAACTCGCATCCCCAGCAGGTTACATGCTATCGCTGTGGTATGCTGGGCCACATGAGACCAGACTGCCCGACACTGAAGGGCAGCCCAAAACCAGCAACCCCAAATGCCACGGCCAATGCTAACCCTGTTGTTGTAAACTCACAGGCAAGCCACACAGAGCCCAGCATTGGTGCCCTGTGTGCAAATGCTGTTTCTGTTGTCTCTGAAGGATTTGATCTTAAAACTCACATTAAAGCTAAATATGGGGGAAATAATGCAGAGTTTATTAGCAGTGCAGAAGTGAATGGAGTGAGGTGTATGGCATGGAGGGACACCGCAGCAGATATTACTCTGGTTAAAGCAAGTCTTGTCAGGAAGGAAGATTATTTGCCAGGTGAAGATGTAACTGTTGTAGCCTTATCTAAGTATTTTGTCAGGGTGCCTTTGGCTAAAATCCACCTGAAATGGAAGGGATTGGAGGGCACCATGGTTGTGGGAGTAAAAGACATAATCCCTAAGGATATTATGATTGGAAATGATATTAAAGCTATGGTCAGTCAAGTTAATACAAACCAGGCACAAGAGAGGATTGATCCTAAGGTTGTGCCTATGGAGGGTTTCTCCAAAAGTTTGTCTTTGGAAAGTAGCTGTTTGGCTGTGAATGAAGTTTCTGAATGTCTATCTAATGTCTCAGAAGTAAATCTGGAATTAGATCAAGCGAAGGGAGAGGAGAACAAGGAGATTTTGGATGAGCCTAGGCAGTCTTGTGAGCTGATGGCTTTATCTAGTCAGCAGTTTGGGAAGGCAAGGAGAGTGGAAGATGAGTGCCCCTATACCTTATCTGTTTCCTGTGCGAAGAATAGTGACAGTGAAGGAAATGTGCCTGTGTCTGTCAGGGGTGTTGACTTGCCTATGGAGGAAGCTACCCCAGTCTCCAAGCAGTTGTCTGTGAACAGCCCGGTGTGCTGGGACAAGGGAAATGAAATCCCAAATTATATGTCTAGTAAAGGAAAATGCGTCTCCAACTCTTTTTTGTCTGTGGAGCAGACAGAAGGTGCCTTTCGGCCTGTGATGGTTGAGAGTAATTTAGTTGTCTCAGAGTTGGTTCTGGATTCAACCAAAGCCCAGGAAGGGAATGGTCCTAAGTTTGCATCTGCTGGGGAGAATGGCCCCGTAACTAGGTTGCATCCAGTTAGTGGCTTAGCAAAATCCCAGAGACCAAACAGTTCTGGTGCTTGTATTTTGCCTGTTGCTCATGTGTGGTTGGAGAAGGGTGTAACAACTCTGTCTGATCAGGGTGATACCCTAGCCAGGGCACAAGGAGAGCAGAAAGGTAATTTGGTTGTGTTACCTACGGACAGTTTAACAACTTGTAGCAAAAAGGAAAAAATTCCTAAGCTTGTGTGTGGCAAAGAGAAGGGAAGTATTTCTAACCTTTTATCTAGGAAGTCTATGGGTTCGCCTGAAAGGGGATTGTGTAGAGATCTGCCTGATGGGCCAAAGGTGATCCTGAATGTAAGTAAGACCCAGACAGAGTCTGTTGTTGCTCAGGAAAGTGTGCCTTTAGAGCAAGCCCTAGGTGAAGAGGGTAAGGGCAGAATTTCTGGGAGGGGTGAATTGCTGCTTAGAAAAGCTCCTGGAGAAAGGAATCCTCATGGTACTCGGTGCAAGCAGTTCCCTGCAATTGAAGGGTGTGAGAGTGATTTAATCAAGGAAGTTTCAGTTCCTAGCAGCCAAAAATTGTCTGTTGTGAAGGGATCCACTAACTTTCCTTGTAAAAGATCCAGTGTGGGTAGCTTTGAGAAGGTCTCAGAGGAAGTAAAAGTTGTTAAGGGATTGAGGCATCCCTATAACCAAGTGGCTGTGTGGGGCCAACTTGTTGGGGAGACAATGGTGTTGGAACAGGAATGTCTCCTTTCTGATTCTTTAAATGAGCAGTTTGTGCTTCAGGGTTTGAGGACAGATTTGGTTACTGATGTGTCAGAGCAGAGCAGTTTTATGGCTAAATGCTTGAGGATGCGGGGGAGAGGAAGCAAACTCTCACCCGCAGACTTTTTGGATTTGTGTGGTATCTCTTTAAGACAGAGTCCAGCCTTGGAGATGATAGCAGTTACGAATATGAAAACTGGTGGACTGGCTCTGGTCTGGGGTAGTGCAAATTACTTGCCTGGCTGGGAAAGGAAGGACTTGCTAATAGCTGTTAGCACAGAGGGCCCACCCCATCAGCCAGTGAATTCTGTTAAGCAAGAGAAATCGGGGTTTGATCCTGCAGGACAAGGAGGAAAGAGAAAACTGAATTTTGCAAAGGGAAGCCACAGATTAACCCTAAAATGCCCAAACTCCAATGGTATTGAGCCAAAGGGGTGGCATGACAAACATGACTGTAGATGGACACTTGCAATGAACTTGTTGTTATTGCTAAATTTTGTAATTAATGTGTTGCTATTGCCACAAACGGTAAAAATATACAATGTGCCTAATCTTTTGGAGAATTCATTGAACATGTTAAAAGGAATACATGAAAACACACGTTATGTTAAAAGGCCTTGTTACACTGGGGTTTCACAGGCAATGCATATAAACAATATGGGAACTTTTCACAGGGGAGAGGACATTCCAGACCTAATGTGCTGTATGAAAAGGAAGACTGAGGCACACTACCATATTGCTTTCATGGCTAAATGCCAAGATTCCTGGACTATGAAGAACATTAATATCTGCATTTATTCGATGTTAATTGGGTTCCAAACATTGGCCCGAGCTTGTATGGATAAAGTAGCAGTTTTCTTTAGCTCTTGGCAAGATCACATGGCACATACAGGAACCATGCTGCCAGAGCAGATCCAATCCACTATTGTTCTAACTAAGTGTTACCTTGAGTTTGTAAAGAGGTTCAATCATGTTATTGAACATGACTTTGATGAACCATTTCTGTTATACACTGGTACGGCTTCTAACCCAGTACTAGCTGTAGTGAGACAGAACCCAGGATGGGGAGCTCTTGGGATGCAGTCAGTGATGTTTGTGTCGTCCCTTCCTGCATCAATTTTGCGTTGGGGGTGTGACGTTATTGACATAAACTGGGACCGTATAGATCATTGTTGCAACCAAGGTCCTGTAGTGGCACCCAAATCTTGTATAAAGGGGGTCAAATGGGGTGTCTAGGACAAGGTTATGGTTTACTGGTTATGATTATGCTGTCTAGATGTGTGTATCAGTTTTGTAGTTGAAGTTATGAATATTGGCTCTATACTGTCTGTATGGCAAACTTATGCTATGCTTCTGGGTGACATCCCAGACAAGCTGAGATTAGCTCTGCCTAGCCTGCTTGATGGCCCATTAAGGACCATCAGCTATACAATGGACCCATTGAGAGAAGGCAGATACGCCTTGTACCTCAGCAAAGTATGCAGGGACTGGCCCATGTGACTCCAGACTCCATGTTGCTGTAATCTTCCACAGTAAGAACAAAGAGGTGATCTTACACCTGGAAAAGACTATATAAGGCTGATGCCTGATCTCCATCTTGTCTTCAATCCTGCTTCTTACCTCTGGAGGAACTTTGCTACAAGCTGAAGCTTTGAACAAAGGACTGAGGACCCATCCCAGCGGGGGATGTATTCCAGAGACTTGATTTGAACCTGCAGTTTATTCCATCGCTGCTGCAAGCCTGAACCAAGAACTTTGCCATTACTGTATGTAATTGATTCCATTTAACCAATTCTAACTCTCATCTCTATCTTTTTCCTTTTATGAATAAACCTTTAGATTTTAGGTTCTAAAGGATCGGCAACAGCGTGATTTGTGGATAAGATCTGATTTGTATATTGACCTGGGTCTGGGGCTTGGTCCTTTGGGATCAGGAGAACCTTTTTCTTTTACTGGGGTATTGGTTTTCATAACCATTTGTCCCCATAACGAGTGGTACTGGTGGTAATACTGGGAAACTGGAGTATCTAAGGAGATTGCTTGTGAGACTTGCAGTTAGCCAGTGGGGTGAGACTGGAGTCCTCTTAGTCTGGCTGGTTTGGTTTGCCTTAGAGGTGGAAAAAACCCCAGCCTTGGGCTATAACTGCCCTATTTGAGCAATTTGTCCTGAGTTGGCACTCTCAGTTGGGTTCCGCCAGAACCGCATTGTCACACCCCCCCTTACCTGCTTCAGGCTTCCCGCGACTCAAATGTTCGCAGGAAGCAGGGGAGGGGGCGGAGACTTTGGGGAGGGGCGGAGTTGGGGGCGTGGGTGGGACCGGGGGCAGGGGCGGGGCCCCGTGGAGTGTTTTCCTTTCGGAGGCCCTAAATATGGTAACCCTAGTGAGTGTGTGTGTGTGTTTCGGGTGGAGGGGGAGGCGCAAGTTTATATTCTTGCCTCGGGCACAAAATAGCTAGTTACGGCTCTGAGCCCTGAAGGGGTTGGAAAAGCCCTGCCGAGGCCTGGGGCTGTGGCAAGGGGCAAAAACCCCGGCTGATAGGGGAAGTGGCTGCAGCTGGGGCCACGCCCCAGCTGAGCAACTCAGCCTCACAAGAAGGGCCAGGGCAGCCAAAGCTGAGGAGTTTCCCTCTGCCAGGAGAGAGAGACAGGCCTGGCTGCAGGGAGCTCACCGGGGACCTAGAGTGAGGCAGGGCTGGGGAAAGGCCTTGGGGGCTGGGAAGCCCTAGGCCAGCAACTCCCCAGGCTGCAGGGCCTGGTCCTAGGCCCATATAGGTATTGGGGTTGCAGAGGGGCAGCTGGAGGGTGGGTGAAGGCAGCCAGTCCAAACCTCTTGTTGCCTGTGATGATTGGCTGATAGATGGCAGCCTGCCCCAGGGTGTGGGGGCTAGATGGTGACTGGCAGTAGCCATGACTGAGATGACATTGGGATAGGGGGTGGGGGTTCCTCTGGGTGGGGAGACCCAGAAAGAGAGTGGGGTACTGCCAGGGGGGCAGCACCCAAGCTAAGGACACTGGGGTCTGTGAGGGACACAGGGGCCAATGACAGGTGGGACACCTGGCCTGCAGAGGGTGCTCTGGATGCTGGGTGAGCTAATTCCTGAGACAACCAGCAGGAGGCGCTGCAGGGGTGAGTCCGTGCCTGACTACACAGAGGTATAATAATTCTTACAATACGTTAGGACTGGTTTGTTAAATTTTAGTAAAATGATTGGTTAAGGTATAGCTGAGCACTTTATTATAGAAACTGGGGTCAAACAGAAAGTGGGGGGGGAGGGGAAAGGAAGTTGGAATTATGTTTGCTGAGGGGGCAACGGGAACAAGGAATAGGGAATGGGGAACAGGGACACAGGTAAGGCTGTGCGGCATCAGAACTGGGAAGGGGAATACGGGGTAAACGCTGTGTGGTGTCAGAGCTGGGTAGGGCCATGGGGATCCATGCGCTGCTCTCTCCTGCAGGCACTGCCCCCCCCCCAGCGGCCATGGTTCCTAGCCAATGGGAGTGTGGAGCCGGTGCTCAGGGCAGGGGCAGCGCACGGAGCCCCATGGACTCACCAGAACTACAACCCAGATACCCTGTCAGGGTCAAATGATTTCCTCAGAACAAATCATGTAGGTTGCTTCCAACTGCATGTGTTGAACTAATAAATCCTTGTCCATATAATACAGTAGTAGATGGGTATATATTGCAAAGAAACCGCCAGTCCATTCACTCATTATGAACTCAACACATAAACATGGACTTGGATGACAGTGAAACACACACTCTGCTGAGACCTGATCAGCAGGACACGGAAGGAACACAGGCCGGTAAGTGACTAATGGATGTTGGAACAGACTCTCAAAATGCCACACCATGAGAAGAACCAAATGTCACAGAAAGAGCTGTTTTAGCTGTGTTCAGATTCAGCTCATGGCTAGACATCACAAGATGTCAGAGGGACAGAGCAAAATTCTAGTTTGGATCAAAGGAGGCCGCTCTGGAGTAGGGAGGTAGATCTGTGAGTCATCAGCGTGGAGATAATAGTGGAATCTGTGTTTGCAGAGGAGGTTACCCAGAGATGAAGTGTGGCGAGAGAAGAGACGGGGCCCAAAGGCAGAGTTCTGTGGAACCGCAGCAGAAAGTTGGAGGGGGTGGGTGGGATGAGGCAGTTCCTCTAAAGGACAAACTGAAGGAGTAATTACAGAGGTAGGTGAGAACCAAGAGAGAACAGAAACCAAGGGAGGACAGGATTTCAAGAAGACCCCACTAGTGAGGGTGAACAGCAGAGAGCGGCTGGGGTGAGGAAGGACACAGGTCACAGCCATGCGAGCCCACTTTGGCACATGCATGTCAGAATGAGCCACTTAAGTTGTTGCTGGTTTTTAATATTAAAAAAAAATGAAGAGGCTGGCAGATATTACTGCCCCACTTATTCTGGGCACTCTGGAGGATGTGGATCCCCAGGCAGGATTTAAATGAGAACAGGGAGTGGCTTGGTAGTCGGGGATAAGGAGGCTGTTCCGTGCATAGACAACAGCCTGAAAAGAGTCAAGGAGCAACAGAATATTCACAGAGCTGCTCAGTAGGCTCTCACTATTAGAGCACATTATGAAACAGACGTCTTTCTGTGATGTTAAGTTACAACCTATTTTCCATTCAATTTTAAACAGGAAAGTCCTGCTAAGAATCTGTCCCAGACCCTGCCAGGTCTCACTTTGCCTAGTATTTACATGCCTGACCTGATACTCCGTTCAGAACTTCGTTTATCCAGCAGATTACATTTTTCACCCTTTCTAAGAACACTGTGATTTACAAGAAATCAGGGGACGTTATTGTTAAGCTATGGAAACTGAAACTGAGACTTTGCTGTATAAATAGCCTTGCAGAGTCACCGGTTTGAGAAAGAGGAAGGAGCGGAGGAAGTACAGAGCAAAGCCGAGAGCTGGAAAACGTTGGTGATATAAGGTACAGTGTTGCC
The DNA here is from genome assembly GCF_011386835.1 of Chrysemys picta bellii. Taxonomy (NCBI): domain Eukaryota; kingdom Metazoa; phylum Chordata; order Testudines; family Emydidae; genus Chrysemys; species Chrysemys picta. The sequence continues at coordinate 4,643,243 of NC_088793.1, read as the reverse complement.
TTTTAGGAACCTAGGAATTCTCACAGGCAGGATTTAGATGAGAACAGTGATCCACCCCATTCAGTCTCCTGTCTCTGACAGTGGCCAGTAGATGCTTCAGAGGAAGATGAAAGAAGTGAGCAATTAATTTTGGGATAATCTCTAGCATAAATTTCTTCCTACTCCCCAGCGAGGCAGTTAGAGGTTGGCTCCTGCCTTGACACAGGAGGGTCTTGTCCATTCCAAACGTTTGTTTTTAAAACCCCTGCTAGTGTAACGCTGGAAGTTCTCATCATCCAGATAAATGTCCAGATCTTTTCTGAGTGCTGCTATGCTCCTGGGGACAGATTTTCAAAGATATTGAGATGCCTAAAGATGCAGATAGAGGCCTAAGGGGGTTTTCAACAGTGCCGAGGGTTCTGATTGATCTGTCTGTGTTTTGCAATCTGTTTTCTACCCACCCTTGTTTTTCCTGCTGCACTAATGGTTCTGCGGTGCTGGGGCTTTCCCTACATCAGGCAACACTTACCACAGAGTTATCCACTTTCCTGTTGCTTTGCTGATACTGGGCGGCCTGAGGGAAATTAGAGAAGAAAACTATTAAAATCACCCCGGTGTGCTGTGTAATAGAGAGCAGTGACCTGGGTTCAGCAGCTGACCAGCAGGGACAATGGGAAGATCAGAGTTCAGAGATTATCTGGTCGGGCAAAGGGGGACACCTGGGTTCAGGAGCAGGCTGTGGGTTATGGACGCTAACTGGGGGGAGCGGGAGGGCTCCTCGTATCAGAACTAGCTGGCACAGCAGTGGCCAAACTACGGCCCGGGGGCCACATCCAGCCCTCCAGACGTTTTAATCCGGCCACCAGGGAGCGGGGTCCAGGGCTTGCCCCGCTCCGCGCGGCTCGCAAAAGCAGAGGAATGTCCCCACTCCAGGTCCTACCTGTAGGGGCAGCCAGGGGGCTCCGCACACTGACCCTGCCCCAAGCGCTGCCCCCGCTACTCCCATTGGCCAGGAACTGTGGCTAATGAGAGCTGCAGGGGCGGCACCTGCAGATGTGGCCAGGTGAGACTGCGCTCTGCCCTATCTCAACATAGGAGTTGAAGCGGGGACATGCCACTGCTTCTGGGAGCTGCTTGAGGTAAGCACTGCTTGGAGCTTGCACCCCTGACTCCCCAACCCCCTGACCCAGCCCTGATCACCCTCCAAACCCCTCCGTCCCAGCCCGGAGCAACCTCCTGCACCACCCCTCATCCCCAGCCCCACGCCAGAGCCCACAGCCAGAGCCCTCCCCCTCCCCCCCCCCCCCCGGCTCTCCAACCCCCTGCCCCAGTCCAGAGCCCCCTCCCACACCCTGAACTCCTCATTTCTGGCCCCACCCCAGAGCCCACATCCCCAGCCTCACCCCTCTGTAACGATGCTGGTTCTGGCAGGACCCAACTGAGAGTGCCAATTCAGGACAAATTGCTTAAAACAGGGCAGTTACAGCCCAAGGCTGGGGTTTTCCACCTCTAAGGCAAACCCAACCAGCCAGACTAAGGACTTTGGTCTCACCCCACTGGCTAACCACAAGTCACACAAGCAATTCCCTTAGACACTCCAGTTTCCCAGTATCCCCACCAGTGCCACTCGTTATGGGGATGAATGGTTATGCAATCCAATACCCCAGTAAAAGAAAAATGGTTCTCCTGATCCAAAGGACCAAGCCCCAGACCCAGGTCAATAGACAAATCAGATCTTACCCACAAATCGCGCTGTTGCCAATCCTTTAGAATCTAAAGGTTTATTCATGAAAGGAAAAAGATATAGATGAGGGCTGGAATTGGTTAAATGGTATCAGTTACATACAGAAATGGCAAAGTTCTTGGTTCAGGTTTGTAGCAGCGATGGAATAAACTTCAGGTTCAAATCAAGTCTCTGGAATACATCCCCCGCTGGGATGGGTCATTCAGTCCTTTGTTCAGAGCTTCAGTGTAGCAAAGTTCCTCCAGAGGTATGAAGCAGAATTGAAGACAAGATGGAGGAGCTGAGCAGCTGTTTATAGTCTCTTGCCATGTGGTCTCTGCTTTCTTTGTCCCAAGGACGAGCTGTCCATCACATGGCCTGGAAAAACCTTAGAGTTCTGTCCATAGGCAGGTCCCTGCCTTGCTGAGTCACAAGGTGTATCTGCCTTCTCTCAGTGGGTCAGTTGTACAGTGGATGGTCCTTAATGGGCCACCAAGCAGGCTAGGCAGTGCTGAAGACAAATTGTCTGGGGTGTCACCCAGAAGCACAGCAAAAGTTTGAACTACAGACAGTATACAGCTAATACTTATAACTTTAAATACAAAGATAATACACACAAAAAAAGGAGTACTTGTGGCACCTTAGAGACTAACAAATTTATTTGAGCATAAGCTTTCGTGGGCTACAGCATCTGAAGAAGTGGGCTGAAGCCCACGAAAGCTTATGCTCAAATAAATTTGTTAGTCTCTAAGGTGCCACAAGTACTCCTGTTCTTTTTGCGGATACAGACTAACACAGTGTGACGTTGTGCAGTCTATATGGTTTTATAAAAACTTGATAATAAGTCAATATAATGTAACTGGGATAGTTTTAGAGAAAATATGGTAATAAGCGAATATAACGTAACTGGGAGATGCTTCATGCAAAAGGTCTCTTGTAAGGTATCATTACAAAGCTCATAATCTACTGAGTATGATCATCTGATTTGTATAAATGTACCGCTCTTGTATCTAAAACTAGATATATAAAATGTAACTCTGAGGGCCTATTGTAATTATGTAAAGTGTGGGCCATTAATGATGGTTTGGAATCTTGATGACTCCCATTAACCAGGACCATTGTCTGCAGATGGCTGTGTTTACCTGTTAGTCTTCCTGTGTGTGTGTGTGTGTGTGTGTGTGTGTGTGTGTGTGTGTGTGTGTGCTGGCAAGTGGGCAATGAAGTCTTGCGGTAACATGTGATCATGTCACCTGAACTGGAATCCATCTTTAACCTGGTGCTTTTCCAGCGAGGGGGGTGGAAACCCAGAGGGACAAAGGGTTCCCGCCTTATGCAAAAGATATATAAAGGGGTGGAACAGAACAAAGGGGAGAGAGGAGCCATCATGAAGAATCCCCTAGCTATCACCTGAGCTGGAACAAGAGCTGTACCAGGGGAAAGAAGTGTGCCCAGGCCTGGAAGGTGTTCAGTCTGAGAAAAACTTACTGAAGCATCTCTGAGGGTGAGATTATCTGTATTTAGTTTGATTAGACATAGGTTTGCGCATTTTATTTTATTTTGCTTGGTGACTTACTTTGTTCTGTCTGTTACTACTTGGAACCACTTAAATCCTATTTTTGGTATTTAATAAAATCACTTTTTATTTAGTAATTTACTCAGAATATGTATTAATACCTGAGGGAGCAAACAACTGTGCATACCTCTCTATCAGTGTTATAGAGGGCGAACAATTTATGAGTTTGCCCTGCATAAGCTTTATGCAAGGTAAAACGGATTTATCTGGGTTTAGACCCCATTGGGAGTTGGGCATCTGAGTGCTAAAAACAAGCACACTTCTGTGAGCTGTTTTCGGGTAAACTTGCAGCTCTGGGACAAGTGATTCAGACCCAGGGTCTATGTTGGAGCAGATGGGAGTGTCTGGCTCAGCAAGACAGGGTGCTGGAGTCCTGAGCTGGCAGGGAAAACAGGAGCAGGGGTAGTCTTGGTACATTGGGTGGCAGCTCCCAAGGGGGTTTCTGTGATCCAACCCATCACACACAGCTGCTACTCTAAAAAAAGATAATACATGCACACAGATAGCATAATCATAACCAGCAAATCATAACCTTGTCTTAGACACCTTATTTGACCCCCTTTATACAAGATTTGGTGCCACTTGAGGATGTTGGTTGCACCAATGATTTATACGGTCCCAGTTCATGTCAATAACGTCACACCCTCCCGCACTCCAACCCCCAATTTCGTGAGCATTCATGGCCCACCATACAATTTCCATACCCAGATGTGGCCCTCAGGCGAAAAAGTTTGCCCACCCCTGAGCTGGCAGGTTCAATGGGGAATGAGGAGCCCACATTCATGGGCGGGCAGGCAGGACTGGAGTTGGACCTGGGATCAGGCACAGGACAGTAGCCAGAAGTGAGCAGGAGCCCAGAATTTCCCAGGCACAATCCTACAGCTAAACCAGGTGTTTGTGGGTTATTCAGCCACTGCGGGGGCTGTACAAAATCTAGGGCTTTTAAGTTATTTTAATATGAATCAGGATTTGATAGTTATTTCTGCAGCTTGGATAAGCATCCAGAGCAGGGGTGAGCAAACTACGGCCCACTGGCCAGATCCAGCCACTCAGGGCTTTGGATCCGGCCCGTGGGATTGCCACCCCTGGGGCACGGCGGGCCTTGCGCTGCTCCGGGAAGCAGCCGGCACCACGTCCCTGAGGCCCCGGGGGGGGGGGGGGGAGGGGGCGGGGGCAGAGGGCTCCACGCGCTGCCCTCGCCTGTGAGTACCTCCCCTGAAGCTCCCATTGGCTGGGAACAGGGAACCGCGGCCAATGGGAGCTTCGGGGGAGGTACCCGCAGGCAAGGGCAGTGCGCGGAGCCCTTTGCCCCTCCCCCTGAGGGGCTGCAGGGATGTGGTGCTGGCTGCTTCCTGGAGCAGCGCAGGGCTGAGGCCGGGGCCATCCCGGAGCCGCTCCAGGTAAGTGGTGCTGGGCCGGAGCCTGCACCCTGCACCCCTCCTGCACCCCAGCCCCCTGCTGCACCCTGCACCCCAACCCCCTGGCCTGAGCCCCCTGCCGCACCCCTCCTGCATCCCTCCCACTCCCCAATGCCCTGCCCCAGCCCTACATTCATGACCCTGCATTCAATTTCCCCACCCCGATGTGGCCCTCAGGCCAAAAAGTTTGCCCATCCCTGATCCAGAGCTTGTGAGCTTATCAGGCCGTATGGGTCCCCTTCCTTTCCCTGTAGGGAGGAAAATGATCCACTGTCACAAACAGCCCTCCCCCACCCCTGGCTGTAGGGATTTCTGAGGAGAGGAGAGCAAGTCTGTTCCCTCTGGGCATCTTCAGGGGGGTCCCCCACTTGCTTTTCCTACAAAGTTGTCTTTGGGCTCTTGGTGCCGTGAGCCGCCCGGCTTTGGAGGAGCCACAAATGTAAAGGAGACTGCCAGCTTTCATTTCAAAATCCAAAGGCCGTTTCTAGCTCTCTTCCTGGCAAAGAGCCTTGAAACCATAAAGCAAATAAACCGATGTAGAGCACTCGCTGGGGCTTCAAGGAGTTAGTAGCTGGACTCTGTTTCTGCGGCAGGCAACGGGGGCCCTAGAGATTCCCCCACATGCTCACCAACACCCCCCTGTACTCACTTCCTGTGGGAAATGAGGTCTGTTCTGTCACATGACTGATCTTCCCCAAACCCTCAGGCCAGCTCTGGACACAGCAGTGTGATAATCCCGGACAGGCGTCTGCTCTGCCTAATGGGGGATGGGGACAAAAACTATTTTGCAGACCTGCTCACAAATGCTAAGAGAAACTCTGCCTTCTCTGTGTTGTGTCTGAGTGGATACAAACCCCTTCGTTCTCTAAACTCTTCACACTCTTCTCTCCCTTCCTATCTGCTCCTGCCTCTGATCGCATTGCCCCTCCCCTCCATCGTGCCAGCAATGGCAAACTCCATCCCCCATCTGTGCAGTTCTCTATCACCCATTTCTCTGCACTGCCCCTTCCACATGGCATGTCCTGCCTCAGCCTATCCACAGAGCCACGACCCTCTGCTCTGTCAGTGCCCTCCTCAAGCCTCACCTGGGCCACAACACCCTCAAGAGGCTACTCTGGGCTGGATTGAGAGGCACTTGGGGATAGTTGATAGTCACCATAAACACAGTATATATTTTCTGGCTATGAGCTCTTTGGGGCAGAGACAGTGTCTGCTTCCGTGTGTGGCGAGCACTTGGCACATTGTGGGCACCACTGGCAGTGCTGCTGGTGCCCAGAATGACTGGTGGGGCTGCAGGCTGCCATCCCCTCTGAAGGACATAAATCCACACTGTATAGAGGTCAAGCATAGGAGTTTATTACACACACTGCTGGCGGAGTGTCACCTGGCTTATTAGGCTCAGAGACACTGTCAATCAATTGATTACAATGGAATATATAGATTTTCCATGGGCGGGGGAAAGTGACGGGGTAGGCAGTTCCACACCCCGGGATAGGTTTTGCAGCAAGACAAGATAGCACATTAGCCAATGGTTAACAGGTTACATAATGTCTCGCCCATGGTCTCAAGCTAGCAAGTTAACATTTAATTAATACTTTGATAAAATGTTATTAGTATAAAATATATATGTTGAATTCTGATTTGGGGTCCACAGGAATGGAGCAACTCCTTTGATTGTCCAACAGGTACATTCCTAGGGGTTAAAGCAAACAAACAGTGAAGGGAAAAGTTTTCAACTAGCAATAATCACGCCTCAGATTAACCTCATTGGCTATGATACTACCACTGCGCAAAGCAGTGATAATACAGATTGTCTTCTGTGTGTCTCAAGGCAGGGCATTGGTCCCTGGGAAGGGAGGTGGAAGGATGCCGTATCTTATACTGACGTGCCAATTTTTCATAAACTCAAGGTTGGATCTGTGGGAAGAATAACAAGGAGTAGATACAGACTAACACGGCTACCCCCTGATACTTGTGGGAAGAATGTTTCCCTACAGGAGAAACACAATAGGAACAGGGATCCTTTGTTCAATTTGAAACATTGGATGAAACATAATTATTCAGTTATTGCTTCAACATCTGGCATTTCTACGGACCAAGCATATCTTAGCAAAGGCAATGTTATCTTGTTTATTCTGCTTTCTCTTAGCTAATCACTATTTGCTAGGTCTCTGGTCTCTCGACCAAACTCTGGACTTTGGGTCTGGAAAAGAGCAGGCACAATCCATATACTGGGTTGTTATATAAAATGCACATGGATTTTAACCCTTCAGTCCCTCCTCTTGACCCTAGAGTTCCCTAACCTGCCAGGTCAAATATACCAATTTTAATGTACCCAGCCTACTGCGGAGTCGCCAATAAAGCACCAGTACCATCAGGAATGTCAGGATAGACACTCCCATTGAGAGAAGGCAAATATGCCGTCAGACTCAGCAAAGTATGCAGGGACTGGCCCATGTGACTCCAGGCTCCATTTTGCTGTAATTTTCCACAGTAAGAACAAAGAGGTGATCTTACACCTGGAAAAGGCTATAAAAGGCTGATGCCTCATCTCCATCTTGTCTTCAATCCTGCTTCGTACCTCTGGAGGGACTTTGCTACAAACGGAAGCTCTACACAAAGGACCGAATGACCCATTCCAGTTGGGGATGTACTCCAGAGACTTGATTTGAACCTGCAGTTTGTTACAAGCCAGAACCAAGAACTTTGCCATTACTGTATGTAATTGATTCCATTTAACCAATTCTTGCTCTCATTTATATCTTTTTCCTTTTATGAATAAACCTTTAGATTTTAGATTCTAAAGGATTGGCAACAGCGTGATTTGTGGGTAAGATCTGATTTGTATATTGACCTGGGTCTGGGGCTTGGTCCTTTGGGATCGGGAGAACCTTTTTTCTTTTACTGGGATATTGGTTTTCATAACCATTTGTCCCCATAACAAGTGGCACTGGTGGTGATACTGGGAAACTGGAGTGTCTAAGGGAATTGCTTGTGTGACTTGCGGTTAGCCAGGGGGTGAGACCGAAGTCCTCTTTGTCTGGCTGGTTTGGTTTGCCTTAGAGGTGGAAAACCCCCAGCCTTGGGCTGTAACTGCCCTGTTTTAGCGATTTGTCCTGAATCAGCACTCTCAGTTGGGTCCTGCCAAAACCGCATCATTACAATGTGTGACCGGGGTCCCAGTGGGGAGCCAGCTGTGGTCACTCAATTAGGGTGAACTGAAAAGAATGGGGAAGCCAAACCACAAAAAGCTGGTGGATATTCCAATACTTTGATTTACCAAGCCAGTATAAAACAGCTTCTTTATGACGTCACTGGTTACTCCGAAGTCCAAACAACGCAGTGCCCTTAAAGTGATCCAGCCTCAGACCTCCATCCAGGTACCCACATTAAATATGATGAAAATTTCTGTAAACAGACATAAGTTCAATTCATTGAGGTTTTGATTCATAGCAGAGTAGGTGAGCTTCGTAGTTGTGAAGAGTTCTTTCAGGTCATAGGTCATAGTCCAATGTCCAAATCTCACATTCAAAGTGTACCAGCATAACTGGGACTTTGGACTTGCGACTCAAACTTCTCCTGATGAAGTCTAAGCAGATCTGAGATAACAGAATCAGCACCCAAGGGTCTTTTTAATCAGTGTTCTAGCATCCACTTGACCACACAGTCCTGGTTAAACAATCGGCTTTTGATGTAACCTTTTGCTTTCTAAACACCACTAGTAATTAGCTACACAAATTAACATAGGGCAATTTATCCATTAGGCAGTCTATTACAAACTTCAAAGAGACATATAGACAACGACATTATTTTACTCAAAATTCATCCAAATGTTAATATTCCCTTTGATCTCTGAATCAATGGTTATAGTGACAGACAGGAACTGTCTGTTTAGGGGTAGCATCTAAGATACACACAATTAGTATTACTTCTAACAATATATGTTGCATTTCAACATTCTAGCCTATTTAGCATGAATGGCACTAGTTATCGTTCCCAGACTTTTCTAACATGACTTTAAAGGTGGGCTTTGGGTCATTCAGACTGCAAGCTGTTTAACTCTTTCTAGCCACGCGTCACACCAACGTGCAGGGCCGGCTTTAGGAAGTGCGGGGCCCAATTCGAACATTTTTGGTGGGGCCCCGGCAGGGATGACTAAAAAATAAAAAAAACGATGTAAAAAAAAAAAAAGCCTTTCATTTCTTAGCAACCGGTTCCCTATAAAAAGTTCTGATTTAAGGGATGTGCCACAATATGTATTTTTTGTACCAATAGGGTTACCATACGTCCGTATTTTCCAAGCAATTTAAGAACCAAAAAGCCTGACATGTCTGGGAAAATACGGATGTATGTTAACCCTACCTAAAGTTCTTTTTTAAAAAGATGGGCCTGGACTAGAAACTACAAATGAGTTCTATTTCACGTGTGGGTCCCCACCACTCCCTGGGGGGGTGTGCACATGTGTGGGTCCCAGCTCATTGAAGCAGGTGTGCTGGGTTACTGCCCTGGGAACTGCAGGGCACCACTGGACATGGGGCTGGCTGGCGGCAGGGCAGGGCTGACTGGAGGTAGGGTCTGGCTGCAGGCAGGGTAAGGGGTGCGGGGCTGGCTGGAGACAGGAGTGTGTGTGGGGCTGGCTGGCTTCGGGCAGGGCCGCAGGGGGGTGCAGCAGGGGTTGGCAGGGCTGGAGACAGAGGAGTGCGGGACTGGCTGGCTTCAGGCAGGGGGTGCGGCAGGGGTTGGCTGGAGACAGGGCAGGGGGTGCGGGGCTGGTGCGGGCAGGGCAGGGGGTGTGTGTGGGGCTGGCTGGCTTCGGGCAGGGCCGAAGGGGGGTGAGGCAGGGGTTGGCTGGAGACAGGGCAGGGGGTGCGGCAGGGGCTGGCTGTGGGCAGGGGGTGCAGGGCTGGCTGCGGGCAGCAGCAGGGCAGGGGGGCGGGGCAGGGGGGCAGGGCTGGTGCGGGCAGGGGGTGCGGGGCTGGCTGGAGACAGGGGCTGGCTGTGGGCAGGGCAGGGGGTGCGGGGCTGAGTGCAGGCAGGGCAGGGGGTGTGGGGCTGGCTGGGGACAGGGGCTGGCTGCGGGCAGGGCAGGGCAGGGGGTGCGGGGCTGGTGCGGGCAGGGGGTGCGGGTACAGTCCACCCTGTACAGTAAATGCCCCCCTCCTCCTCCTCCTCCTCCCTCCCCCATTGGGGTAGCAGCAGCAGCCCAGAGCTTGGGGGCTATTTAAAGGGCCTGGGGCTCCCCTGCTTCCACTATCCCGGCCCTGTAAATAGCCGAGGGAGCCCTGGGGAAGTGGCGGGGCTCCAGCGGCTATTTAAAGCTCATAGACTCATAGACTCATAGACTTTAAGGTCAGAAGGGACCATTATGATCATCTGGTCTGACCCCCTGCACGCTGCAGGCCATAAAACCATCCCCGCCCCTTCCCTGGACTCTGCTGCTGAAGTCCCCAATCCTGTTATTAGTGACCTCAATCGGCAGAGACCCTCCTGCTAGAGATCCCTGCCCCATGCTGCGGAGGAAGGCGAAAAACCTCCAGAGGCTCAGCCAATCTGCCCTGGAGGAAAATTCCTTCCCGACCCCAAATATGGCGATCAGTAAGACCCCGAGCATATAGGCTCTGGGGTGGTAGAAGCAACAGGAGCCCCGGACTTTTTAAATAGCCCCCAGAGCCCCGCAGCCCTACCCCAGTGCTCCAGCAGTGGGGCTCTGGTGGCAATTTAAAGGGCCTGGGGCTCCAGCCCTGCTGGGAGTCCCAGGCCCTTTAAATTGCCCCTTGGGAAAGCCGGGCCACCCCGGTACCGGGGCTTGGGCACGGGGCCCTCTTAGGGGCAGGGTGTGATTCAGAGGAATTGGTTGAATTCCAGGAAGGAAAAGGCAATTTATTCCAGTGTGTAACCACCCTGATGGTTAGGAACTTTTTCCTAATGTCCAACCTAGACCTCCCTTGCTGCAGTTTAAGCCCATTGCTTCTTGTTCTATCCTTAGAGGCTAAGGTGAACAAGTTTTCTCCCTCCTCCTTATGACACCCTTTTAGATACCTGAAAACTGCTATCATGTCCCCTCTCAGTCTTCTCTCTTCCAAATTAAACAAACCCAATTCTTTCAGCCTTCCTTCACAGGTCATGTTCTTAAGACCGTTAATCATTCTTCTTGCTCTTCTCTGGACCCCCTCCAATTTCTCCACATCTTTCTTGAAATGCGGCGCCCAGAACTGGACACAATACTCCAGCTGAGGCCTAACCAGAGCAGAGTAGAGCGGAAGAATGACTTCTCGTGTCTTGCTCACAACACACCTGTTAATACATCCCAGAATCATGTTTGCTTTTTTTGCAACAGCATCACACTGTTGACTCATATTTAGCTTGTGGTCCACTATAACCCCTAGATCCCTTTCTGCCGTACTCCTGACATGGCCATGCCTGAGGGCCAGCTGAGAACAGGGACTTGGTGTGTCAGCCACTGAACAAAAGAGTAGAAGACAGTCCCCGCCCCAAAGATCTAACAAGACCAGCTCTGTGGGAACAGGGCAGAACGTACTAGCACAGTGAAGGTCTGCAAATGTCATTAGTGCCACATTATATTTAATTCTTTGGATGGGGTTTAGTTAGAGTTGGGATTCCCTCTGAGACCTTTTCCACTCAGCTCATCCAGAACACCCCATCCAGTTCTGGGAGACACTTCATCCAGCTCTCTGGGATCCAAACCCTCAGTTCAAATGTGGACTTGTCACTGAGGTTTCTTTTTTTGGCATTTCATAAAGCTACACCTGAGGTGACCAGGCTCAGGGGTAGGGCAGTGGGATAGGGTGCACCACAACTCCAAAGTGCATAATTATCAATCAGATTAGGCAGAGGTGCCGACTTTCTGATTTGCCAGGGGGGTGCTCAACCTCCACTCTTCTCCACCCCAGGTGCTCCACTCCAGGCCTGTCCCCGATCCACCCCTTCCCCCAAATCCCCACCCCCGCCTCTTCCCGCCCCGTTCTGCCCCCTCCCCCAACCGCGCTCCACCCATGCTCCTCCCCCAGAGCCTCATGCACGCTGCTGAACAGCTGATCGCGGCGGGTGGGAGGCACTGGGAGGGAGAGAGTGGCGCTGATTGCCAGGGCTGCTGGTGGGTGCTGAACACCCACTGGTTTTTTTCCATGGGTGCTCCAGCCCTGGAGCACCCATGGAGTCAGCACCTATGAGATTAGGTACATATTCTAAAACACACCAACACACGCACATTACTTTCCACATTGTATCACAGGCTTTATGACTGGCTTCTAATCTTGTGACTCAAGCCCTGTATAGATCACAAGCTGTCCATGAGCTACAACGTGTGCGAGAACACAAAACTACAGCTGCAAACTAATCACACATCACTCTTCTTACTGCTTCTTTAGTAAGGGGGGATATGATAGAGTTACAGTGCCAAAAGTGAAATCCCTGCAAGCTGCATGGAAACTTTTTAAAGAGACCATAATAGACACTCAAATTAAATGTATACCCTAAATTGAAAAACATAGTAAGGACCAAAACAGTGCCACCGTGGCTAAACACCAAAGTAAAAGAAGCAGTGAGAGGCAAAAAGGCATCCTTTCAAAAGTGGAAGTTCCTAAACCTGAGTCATTCGTTTTAGGTGACAAATCTGAGGAACTAACCCAGATTGAGGTGTCATTAGAGGTGGTTTTGGAACACATTATTAATTAAACAGCAATAAGTCACCATGACCAGATGGTATCACCCAAGAGATCTGAAGGAACTCACATGTGAAATTGCAGAACTACTAACTGTGGTATGTAACCTATCATTTAAATCAGCTTCTGTACCAGAAGACAAGGATAGCTAATGTGATGCTATTTAAAAAAAAAAAAAAAGACTCCAGAGGTTATACTGGCAATCATAGGCTGGTAAGGCTAATTTCAGGCAAATAAATTGAAACTATAATAAAGAACAGAATTTTCTAATATTGATTAACATGATTTGTTGGGGAAGAATCATGTTTTCTGTAAAGGGAAATCATGTCTCACTGATCTACTAGAATTCTTTGAGGGGGTCAACAAGCATGTGGACAAGGGTGACCCAATGGATACAGTGTACTTAGGTTTTCAGAAAGCCTTTGACAAGGTCCCTCACCAAAGGCTCGTAAGGAAATTAAGCAGTCATAGGATAAAAGGAAGGTTCTCTCCTGGATCAGTAACTGGTTAAAAGACAGGAAACAAAGGCTAGAAATAAATGGTCAGTGTTCAGAATGGAGAGAGGTAAATAGTGGTATCCCCCAGGGGTCTGTACTGGGATCACTATTGTTCAACAGATTCATAAACAGGGCCGGCTCTAGGTTTTTTGCTGCCCCAAGCAAAAAAAAATTTGGCTGCCCCCTTTCCCCCCCCCCCCCCCAGCCCTGGGCTCTCCCCCTCCCCCCCCCCCAACTGCACCCTCCTTCTGCCACAGCCCTGGGTCACTGGTAACTCGCTCCCAGGGCGGGTCATTCAGCAGGAATTTTGGATGTGCACAGAACACAGACAGGATTGGTTCCCATATGGTTACAGAACTGCAGTAAAGTGGAACAATTTTCAGCTTGTGTGACTGGAGGATATCTGGATGCATATTATAAGACTGTCCTACATAAATGAGGAAAAGTTGAGGTGCCTTTATTATTCTTTTGTTCCATTCTTTGTTTCTATGGGGAATTTGCCAATGCAGTATCACTGTCTTCCCTTTAAACAAACAAACAAACAAAAGGCAATGGCTGTTGAAAATAGCAATTCCAGTCCTAATAACCACCGGGAAGCATTTCTTGCTCAATTTATTCTACTTTTTCTACAGCAAGTTACAGTGGATCAGTAGATTTGATTTGGGGGAAATGAAGTAACAGCTGCCCAAATTGAGCTTGAGCATTCCTGAATTTTGAGGGGTGTTCAAATCTGGAAAAGAAAAGTCAATTTCTGCGTCCATGGCTCAGAAGTGGAAATCCTCCTACGTGCCTGGTACTGTATCTAAAGCTGCCCAGGTCCAGAGCCTCCCCTCCCTTAGTTTTCATTTTAAATTCTAGTGGGATCCACGTACCTCCCTTGCTAGGCTTCAGATAGAGAGGTGCAATGTCCATTTACTCCACCCAATTCTTTCTTTGGGGGAGAGCCCACGGCTGGGGCGGCAAGAGGTGTGGGGGGGGGGAGGGGAAGAGCCCAGGGCTGGGGTGGCAGGAGGTGCGGGTGCGGGGAGAGCCCAAAGATGGGGCAGCAGGGGAGTGCAGGTGGGGGCCAGAGCTGGGGTGGCAGAGGGTGCAGGTGGGGAGAAGAGCCCAGGGCTGAGACGGCAGGGGGTGCGGGTGGGGAGAGGAGCCCAGGGCTGGGGCGGCAGGAGGTACGGGTGGGGGGAGAGCCCAGGGCTGGGGCAGCAGGGGAGTGCAGGTGGGGGCCAGAGCTGGGGTGGCAGGGGTTGTGGGCGGGGACGCCCAGGGCTGGGGCAGCAGGAGGGTGCAGGTGGGGGCAAGGGGGAGCCCAGGGCTGGGGCTGCAGGAGGGTGCGGGGGGGGGCAAGGGGGAGCCCAGGGCGGGGGAGAGTCCAGGGCAGGGGCAACACAGGAGTGCGGGGGGAGCCCAGGGCGGGTGGGGGGGCGGCAAAACACCTAGAGCTGGCTCTGTTCCTACCATTCACAGCAAGCTGCAGATTTCAGTTCCATACTCCTTCCCCCTCCCTTTCCTGTTGCTAGTGGCCAAGGGAATGCTGGGAAATGTAGTTCTTTCCCTGCTCCAGGGCTGGCTCTATAGGCAGGGAGCTAACCAAGGAACTACAGCTCCCAGGGCCTCCTGTTGGTTCTCAGCTCCCAGGCTGGATTCTTGCGCCGCTGCAAATCTGCCGCCCCCAGCAACTGCTGCTTTGCTGGTGCCTAGAGCCGGCCCTGCTCCTGGAGCATTCTGACAACCACCAAACAGCGGTCGGGGGAGGAGGTGGGGCAGGGGGAGCTTGGCTGCCAGTGGGTGCAGGGCACCCACTAATTTTTCCCATGGGTGCTCCAGTCCCGGAGCACCCAGGGAGTCAGCGCCTATGACTGTTACCACAAAGAAAGATCTTGGAGTCATTGTGGATAGTTCTCTGGAAACATCCACTCAATGTGCAGCGGCAGCCAAAAAAGCAAACAGAATGTTGGGAATCATGAAGAAAGGGATAGATAATAAGACAGAAAATATCATGTTGCCTCTATATAAATCTATGGTAAGCCCACATCTTGAATACTGTGTGCAGATGTGGTCGCCCCACCTCAAAAAAATATATATTGGATTTGGAAAAGGTTCAGAAAAGGGCCACACAAATGATTAGGGGTATGGAACAGCTTCCATCTGAGGAGAGATTAATAAGACTGGGACTATTCAGCTTGGAAAAGAGATGACTAAGGGGGGATATGATAGAGGTCTATAAAATCATGGCTGGTGTGGAGAAAATAAATAAGGAAGTGTTATTTACTCCTTCTCATAACACAAGAACTAGGGGTCACCACATGAAATTAATAGGCAGCAGGTTGAAAACAAACAAAAGGAAGGTTTCAGAGTAGCAGCCGTGTTAGTCTGTATCTGCAAAAAGAACAGGAGTACTTGTGGCACCTTAGAGACTAACAAATTTATTAGAGCATAAGCTTTCGTGGACTACAGCCCACTTCTTCGGATGCATATAGAGTGGAACATATATTGAGGAGATATATATACACACATACAGAGAGCATGAACAGGTGGGAGTTGTCTTACCAACTCTGAGAGGCCAATTAAGTAAGAGAAAAAAAAACTTTTGAAGTGATAATCAAGATAGCTCAGTACAGACAGTTTGATAAGAAGTGTGAGAATACTTACAAGGGGAGATAGATTCAATGTTTGTAATGGCTCAACCATTCCCAGTCCTTATTCAATCCTGAGTTGATTGTGTCTAGTTTGCATATCAATTCCAGCTCAGCAGTCTCTTGTTGGAGTCTGTTTTTGAACTTTTTCTGTTGTAATATAGCCACACGCAGGTCTGTCATTCAATGAAAAGAAAAACTTCAATCTATCTCCCCTTGTAAGTATTCTCACACTTGCTTCTTATCAAACTGTCTGTACTGAGCTATCTTGATTATAACTTAAAAAGTTTTTTTTCTCTTACTTAATTGGCCTCTCAGAGTTGGTAAGACAACTCCCACCTGTTCATGCTCTCTGTATGTGTGTATATATATCTCCTCAATGTATGTTCCACTCTATATGCATCCGAAGAAGTGGGCTGTAGTCCACGAAAGCTTATGCTCTAATAAATTTGTTAGTCTCTAAGGTGAAACAAAAGGAAGTATTTCTTCACACAACACACAGTCAACCCGTGGAGCTGTTTGTCAGAGGATGCTGGGAAGGCCAAGACTATAACGGGGTTCAAAAAAGAACTAGGTAAGTTCATGGAGGATGGGTCCATCAATGGCTATTAACCAGGATGGGCAGGAATGGTGTCCCTAGCCTCTTTGTCAGAAGCTGGGAATGAGCAACAGGGGATGGATCACTTGGTGATTCCCTGTTCGGTTCATTCCCTCTGGGGCACCTGCCATTGGCCACTGTCAGAAGACAGGATACTGGGCTAGATGGGCCATTCATCCGACGCAGTCTGGCGGTTCTTAAATTCTTATTTACTAGCTATGAATTATTTACTAGGCCACTTGTGAATTCACACTTTGTCCATTGTTAACCTCTGTTTCCTTACTTCTGTTTTCTTTCCTTGTTCATCCAAGGCCTCCAGTTAGGAGGAAATTAGCTAGATGAAAGGACACAGGAGTGGAGAGGTGATCCAGAAAGGAGAGGGGGAAGGGACAGGCTAGAGGGGGTTGGTGCAAGAGACTACCAGCCTGATGGCATCACTGGTGTCCGAGGGTGCCTGGTGCAGGACCTGCTAAGGCTCTTTTGTGTCTGCTCCTGCCAGGTTTAGTTTCTCAGGTTTCCAAGGGTTGGCTCCTCCCTTAAATTTTAACTCTCCAGTCCTTATCGCTTGGGAGGGAAGAGTAAGGGGGAGGCACTGCAAAGGACACCCTTGCACAGTTCTGTCTCCAGGGGGCGCTGTGAGAAGGGATGACCCAACTGGGTCCATCTTTCCGCCTACCCCTGCAATGCTGTAGGAGTCAGACCTGCTGATGGGTCTACTCCTAATAATTTGAGAGTTCCTGAAACCACAGGCGCCAGCTTCCTCCTTGTGCGGGGGGGTGCTCAATCCCTGCTCCTCCGCAGGCCCAGCCCCCCCCCAATCCCCCACCCTCCCCCTCTTCCTGCCCCGCTTCTTGCCACCCAGTTCCGCCTCTTCCCCCAGCGTGTCCCATCCCTGCTCCTTCCCCTCCCTCCAGCAGAACAGCTGATCGCAATGGCTGGGAGGATAGGGAGGGGGAGGAGCTGATCTGTGGGGCCACCACTCGGTGCTAAGGACCCACTAATTGTTTTGGAGCACCCCACAGAGTTGGTGCCTATGCCTGCAACCACCATGGCACAAAAGGGTGACACTGACCCAAAACAAAGGTCATCAAGTATTTCACGGGAAGCTTTAAATGCAGGATTTGTCCTGTACTGTAGATAATTCTTTCTATTACCTCCGTCTGATCCTTCATTTCTGATGTGAGTAATTTGCACCAAAAGTGAGGGGAAGCCAATGCTGTGTGGAGCAAAGGTCGTTTAGGGACTAAAATGAATCATGTCCAAAGCCACATTTACTAGTTTGATTTTTCTGAGCTGTTTACTCATGGCAGCCTTTACTTTTATTATTTATTAGCCATGTTATCGTGGTGCCTAGAGCTTTGGGCATGAGCCAGGTCCCCATTGCGCCAGGCGCTGTACAGACAGAACAAAAAGACATTCCCTGTCCCAAACACCTGACGATCTACGTTTAAGGCAAGAGACAACAGATGGGCACTGACAGGCCGCTGGGGGAGCACAAGGAAACACAGACAATATTGGTCAGTGTGACAGGCAGCGGTCTCAGCACACCAGCAGCCTACCCGTTGTCAAGGGTTTTGTGGGCCTCATGGCAAAGGAGGGTTCTGAAGGAGGCTAGTGAGCTAGTTTTGCTGATGTTTACGGGGAACGTCTCCCAAGCGTGTGGGACAGCATGGGGGAAAGCACAGAGGTGTTTGAAAATTTAATAAGTGGGCAATAGAGGCTGACATCGCGGGTCAGCTGGGGATGGGAGTCGACCTTTTGATACTGAATGAAAGATGATACTTCTCTCCTGCATTTCTTTCAGCACCTTCTATACTAACTGTCCACGTAAAGCAGTTTCTGGAATGTCTGTGTTTCCCATGGCACTAGAAGGGAAGAGGGGATGTGAGAAATGGGGCACTTTTTGCACCACACTGGTCCCCGGAGAAGAGAAGGAAAGAACGAAGATGAATACAGAAGGAGACACAGCAGAGTTTGAGTGCCCTGGAGGGAGGGAATACAGATTGTGGTCCTTTGCAGAAGAGAAGGGGACTGATGGAGATAGAACTAAGGGGGAAGACAGATGAGGGATGGCCAAGAAAGGGGAAAGAGAAATAGAAACACCAGGGACAAAAATAGGAACAGAAAAGACCAAATAGAAATTGGGGGTGGGGAGACACACACACACAAACACATCCACACAAAAACACCAAGCAGAGAATAAGAAAGAAAGGACAACTGAGGAATGGAAGGATGGGCTTCTGGTAAAGATACTGGCCTGCGACTTGAGTGTTCTGGATTCAATTCCCTTGTGACCTTGGGCACATCACTTAATCTCTCTGTGCCTGAGTTCCACACACAAGTTCTTATCACAATTGGAACCTGAACTTGCTCAGGGCTTCTAGGTACTGTGTAATACAACTTAAGAGAAAATCAACTGAGGGATGGAGAGAGTACTTAAAAAGGGAAGGTAACAAAATAGAAGAGTGAATCCTTTAAAAAAATAAAAGGAACACCATTAAAAAAGGAAGATTTAAAAAAAAAAAGATTGCATGTAGGAGAAATGAATAAAACAACAGGCCTGGGTGGATAGAGCGAAAAAATTAGACAATTAAGGACCAGAGACTTTGCTGAAAAGGAACGGCCAGTCCACCCTAGTCCTATGGGGCGAGTGCATAGACGTGGTTTGGATTAGTGCAGTGTGTATGGGGTTTGGGGGACAGGGTGGGGATAGCAATATTTTAATTTTTCCAGGGTGAGCACTGGTAAAATGTCAGAATACTTCAGTACATCAAGATTCAGGAAACAATCTGATGGAGGGTAAACGTGTTCATGAGGAAGTGACAAAAATATGTTTCCTGTGTTTAAATCCTTCTCTGCAGAGGAGGTAAACCGTGATGATCCAGTTCAGAGCGCCCCTGTGAAGGAAACACACCCCAAGATGGAAGAACTGGGGCAGAGACTCAATGGAGTGGGACTGAGTACACAGCACTGGCTGCCCAAACTACGAGACAAATTGGGGATTACCTCTGTGCAGGCTTTGAAACATCTAAGCTATGAAGACTATTTAAAGCTGGAGTGTGAAGTAGAGCACCCATGGGAAAAGCAGGCTCTCCGAACCCTACTTAACATAGCGGAGAGCAAGACAACAATGAAGCAGCTGCAGGAGCAGCGCTTGGCGATGCTAAAGAAGAGGCAGGAGCAGGCTAAAACAGCACTGCAGGGATTAAAAGAAATGAAGGAGGAAGGCAGGAGCCGCCATGAGGAAGCTGTAAGAAAGAAAGAGGAGGAGCTGCGGAGAGCTATGGACATCGCCCCAGAGTATTGGGCACCGCCTGCGAAGCGTTTGAAGAAAGTAATAGAGAATGTGCACAAACAATTAGACCTCCTGGAGGAGTCGGTGTCCCAGAGTGAGAATCTCCCTGACAAGGAAGTTTTGAGACGGGCGTCGGGAGGTCTGGCCCTGCAGGGTATTTACAAGACCAACAAGCTTGCAGAGATGGTGGAGAAGCGAGAGCAGCTCATAGACATCCCAGAAGGGTTCGAGCTCTTTGGTCCACAGCAAGGGCCGTTGTTTGAGAAGAAGGAGTTTTCATCGGCCGAAGCAGAATCCACATTCACAAGGACCATGGAAAAGCTGGGCTTCAGCATTAGTGTTGCAGCCAAAGGCGGGTTTTGGGGGTTTAGTGCTGAAACCAGCACAGATTACAGCAGCTCTTCAGAATCTGAAGAAACCCACAAATCCCGCTCTGAGCACACTTACATTTGCACCACCAAGTACAGCTACATCCCACTGGCCTCATGCTACTTCCCCAAGGATCAGCTTCGACTTTCCAGTGCAGCGCTGCAAGAGTTAAAAGAGATCGAGCAGCTTTTGAGTCACACCCCAGAGCCGGACAAGATCAACATGGTGAAGAGCAGGGGCGGGAGTTTCTTCAAGAGATTCGGGTCTCATGTAAACCAGGGCCCCCTTCACTTGGGTGGGATATTCTGGTGGAAAGCGTCTTCTGCGGGATTCCGGGCAGAGCAGCTGGACGAGGTGAAGAAACAAACATCTGATGCACTCAGCTCTTATGTTGGGGGCAGCTATAGTGGCTTTGGTCTGAGCATTGGAGCTGCTGTTACTGCATCAAAATCAGGTTCTGAAGCCTCATTTCAGGGCACAGATCGAAAACGCATGCACACAGAGATTCAGCTGTTTGTGACCAAGACAGGGGGCCCACCAGAGACACATTCTCTCACCCAATGGCAATCTGGGCTCATGACCAGTAACAAAACCTGGAGTGTCATTGACCGAGGCTTTCAGCTAATTCCTGTGTGGGAGATCATCCTGTCCAATCACAGACAAGATTTTAGAGATGTTCATCAAATCAGCAGCAGTCTCAGAAATGCCTACGAAGTCCTAACTAACCAAAGCGTCGGTACATTGTTTGGAGAGGGATTAGCCAGTGCAGTGCATGAGGCCAGATTGTTCTTAGAGGAAATGAAGTCCTGGGAAGTCACTGGGGTTGAAGAACAGCTGATGAAATTGATCAATTTCAAACAAAAGCTGACTGAAAAAACAAAGAACTACAGTGTATGGATTAACATTTGCCTGTCGGATAAAGTGCTTCAAGATTTCCTGGAAAATACAGTATCACTGTACAAAGATTTGCCGGCACAAAATACTGTATACATCAGATCTCTGCTGCGCTGCCTTCTGGACCCTCATGTCTATTCAGTTAAGAATTTCCCCAAATCTTCCTCCATTATGCAGTGGATCTTTCATGAAGAAAAAAAGCAGCAAAAAAATATGTCTGTCTCTGAATTTGCTGATTTTATTCAAGTCCTACAGGAAATGAAGGATTACATACAGGAAGTTACTTATGACCCTATGTCCTCTGCAGCAGCAGTGCAAGAAGCAAAGGTAAAGGCCACCTTAAATGTGAGCTTAGCTTTGTCTTCCTTTCTGCAGGCTCTACGGGAGAAAGAGCAGACAGACATCGAGCTGTTATTACTCTCAGTTGCAGCCAGC
Organism: Chrysemys picta bellii; assembly: GCF_011386835.1. Lineage (NCBI taxonomy): Eukaryota > Metazoa > Chordata > Testudines > Emydidae > Chrysemys > Chrysemys picta. The sequence continues at coordinate 4,622,147 of NC_088793.1, read as the reverse complement.
ACAGGATACCGTGTGGAAAGTAACACTTTTCAGTATCTCCTCGGGTGCCCAGAAATTAACTTCATGTTAAAGGAAATGCAAACAGCACACAAGGAATATTTGAGTCACAGGGATCAAAATGTTTCCCGAGCTCAGGCTTCCCTGCTCTTGACAGGTCTGACAGTGACAGCTGAATTCAAAGATGTAACTCCGGAGGAGAAGAATAAACGTTTGACTTTTATGAAACATCACATGGGAAAATTACTCTCTGCAGAAATAGCAAATGTTCTTAAAAACCACAGTGCACGGAATGATTGGGACATACTGGAAAAAGACTTAAATTGCTTTTTAAATGGGGATTTTGAAGCTGCAAATGATCATTTGCAGAAACGGGTTATAATAAAAGAACTAGAAGACATCTGTCAAAGAGCAAAACCATCAAAATTAGAACCAAAAGTGCAATCTACTGATGTTGAAATATATGCACCTATTGAAAACCAAGAGTTCCTTAATTTAATGAAGCGACTTGGACTTGAAAAGTACTATCCAAGGAAAATGGGGACAGACAGTTTCCATATAATTTCCAATATCTCTTTACATGACAGCCAGCCCAGCACAGAAGATAAGCTGCCATTTTATTTTTTGCAAAAGCTGTTAATGGTGGACTATCGGGTCAGGTATTTGGTTTGTAAGGATGACGGTAAAGCAAAACAAGATATAACCAGGGCATTGAATACCACAGACAAAGAGAGTGAATCCTCAGATACATTTGATGACTTTTTTGATGATTTTAGTGAGGGAGCCAATGAATCTGCTACAAATCAGGGACACGTGCACCCAATGGACATCCAGATGGCAATTTTTCATTGTGCAGATGATTTCATGAGACAGTATCTTTCAACAAAGCTCGCTTTCTGCCAGTTTGCACTCCCACTTCTGGTGCCAAATCCTTCTACTTCACAACTAGAATTCCCTCTTTGGACCCTTAGCCAAGTAAAAAAGAGCTGGAAAAGTGCTGAAAAATCAGGACTTGAGAGTACCATTCAAAATTATAAAAACAAACTGATTTATCAAGCAGATACACCTATGGTGTCCTTCACACGGATTGGCAATTCGCCTCATTCTTCTAAGTCTCAGATCCTGAATGCTCTGCTGGGTAAGCACAAACATGACATTTTTTTCCACCGTCACTGTAGAGGCAGCAGCAAAGATTGTGTCCTGATGAACGGGGTTGTGGAAATCTCCTGGTACTGTCCAGGTGGAAAGGATGATGACAGATTTGACAATTGCATCGCCTTCACTAATCTTCACGGGGATGCAAGAGAGCACAAGCAACAAGTCACATTTTTACAGGAGATCGCTTCTATAAATGTGGTTCTCTTATCAGATACAGATCAGAATGACAAAAGGGGCAAGCAAATTATCCGTGATCTTTGGCAATCTCAAAAGCCTTTGATCTGCCTTTTTGCTGAAAAAGAGAACATTGTGGCTGGTAAATCAAGTCAGAACATAAAAATAGCCATCAAGAACAGAAACGAGGCAGAATTAATAGATGAAATAACAGCAACAATCAGAGATTTTCTGGCAGGCTCAATTGCCACTTGTAGTCTTGATGCTTGTGTAAAAACTGCTCGGCAGCATGGCTTCCTCATTGATGAAGACAAAAAAGAGTGCAAGGAAGCCAAGTCAAAGGCACAGGCATTGATGGTCCTCTTGAAAAAGCATAGCTTAGCAAGCATGAAGGAAGAGCTATTGCCTCTTCAAGGAGAATTATGGCACAGGTGGTGTAAGAAAGATAAGGAACTTACTCGCTTGCATGATAAAAAGGACAGAAGCATTGAACAGCACCGCAGCCAAATTGAATCAGATAAATATGCAATACGACGTGATCAATTAAATAAGGCATTCCCCCTCAATAACCTAATGAAGTCAGTGCTTGAATTTCTCCAGTCACATCCAGAGGCCACTAAAAAGTACTTCCTGCAATGGATGAAAGTGTTTATGGATGAATTGTCCTCTGACCGCCTTGTAGATCTTCACCAGAAATACCACAAATTATGGTCTGAAATATTGATAAAGAAAAAAGAAGAAAATAAGTTGAAAACTAGATTGCAAAATGATTTAGAAAAACTCTCAGCTGAGATAAATAGTTCTACAATTGGCCTTGAACACATTTTGAGAGAGGTAGGTCAGATTTATGAAGCTCTGGATGCAATGGTCCAAAAAGATAAATGTGTTCTTGAATTACCTAAAATTGCAGCTGACCTGATGATTTCAGGTTATCCCATTGAGCTAATGGACGGCGATGCTTCATACGTGCCATTAAAATGGGTCGGAGCAGTTTTTGACTCAGTAATTGGGAAGCTAGGAAACAGAAAGGTGTTTGTTCTTTCTGTTCTTGGCATTCAGAGCACTGGGAAATCAACACTACTGAATGCCATGTTTGGTCTTCAGTTTAGTGTCAGTGCAGGGAGATGCACCAGGGGAGCATTTATGCAGCTGATTAAGGTGGATGAGAACCTCCAAAAGGATCTGAACTTTGATTACATACTAGTTATTGATACGGAAGGGCTCCGGGCCATAGAGATAGCCAATAAGTTGTCCCTTAATCATGATAATGAGCTAGCCACCTTCGTCATTGGTATTGGCAACATGACTGTGATCAATATCTTTGGTGAGAATCCTTCAGAAATGCAAGATATCCTGCAGATCGCTGTCCAGGCATTTCTGAGGATGAAGAAAGTAAATCTCTCCCCAAGCTGTTTGTTTGTGCACCAAAATGTTGGAGACATAACTGCAAAAGGAAAAAATATGGAAGGACAAAGACGCCTCCAGCAAAAGTTAGATGAAATGACAGTTACTGCAGCCCAGCAAGAGTTCTGTAATGTTACCTGCTTTAGTGACGTTATCCGATTTGACGTGAACACCCACATTCATTACTTTGCTCACCTCTGGGAAGGAAACCCACCGATGGCACCTCCAAACCCCAGTTACAGCCAAAATGTGCAGGAACTGAAGAGCAAGATTCTCATGGCTGCCAAAAAGGAATCCAAGGGCAGGGTTTTAAAGCTGTCGAGATTAAAAGTCCGAATCGGTGATTTGTGGAAGGCTTTGTTAAATGAGAATTTTATTTTTAGCTTTAAGAACTCGCTGGAGATTGCGGCCTACAACAGGTTAGAAACAATGTTTAGCCAATGGACCTGGGATCTGAGAAGTCACATGCTAGAGCTGCAGACAAAACTAAACAATCAAATCAGGAACAGAGAAATGCTCGAAATCACCAGAGAAAGCCTTGAAGAAGGAGTTAGAGAAAAATATGGTGCCATCATGGATCAACTCGAAAAGTATTTCAGTGAAGAGCCAGATGCTGAAATATTGATTCAATGGAAAGCAAAGATAGAAATTAAACTGAAAGATCTTAAAATGTCACTTATTGATGAAACTAAGAGGAAATCTGAAGAACTTATCAGACTAAGGAAGAAGCAAAGCAAACTGGATGAAAGGAAGTCAGAATATGAAAATGAGCTTTTAAAAAGGAGTCAAGGGTTGGCTCTGTCATTCAAAGGCAAGAAATTGAGTGAAAATGAACTGAGAGAGAACTTCAACCACCTATGGGGAAAGTGGGTCTATGAAGTGTCCTCTGATGCCCCTTCTGTTGAAGATCCTAATATCAGGGTTGATATAGAAAACATCCTGCTCGAGCGTTTTAAACAGAAGTCTGGTGTAGCAAAAATAATTAAGGCCTGTTCTAGCAAGAATATGTTTTCCATTGATTTTTCCAAGCATGTCACCATAAAGAGAGCATGGTATGAACTGAAGAAGAAGAATTTAGAGAAGTGTGATAGAGACACCATTAAGCAGGTTACAGGTCACATCACGCAGGGGGTCAGAGCAATGATCGATAGTAAAGAGCAACAGAGACTGGATTACAGTTCAATTTACGTTCATGAAATACTGAATAAAATAAGACAAGAGGTGGACTCTGCATCTAATAACCCAAAGTACACATTTAATGATGATTACATAATAGATTTATCAGTATTTTTATGCAAAATGGCAAGAGAAAGGTTTGAAGACATGCACAGAGCATTTAAAACAGCACATGATCCAACTGTCTACCTGGAGAGTAAAAGAGAAGATTTCTTCAAGTGTTTTCAGATTTCCTGCCAAGGAGCAGCCTCCATCACAACATTTGCTGATTTCTTATGCACCAAGCTTGCTACAGCTCTCCGCCAGGCAGTCTATGACAAGACTGCCATTGACATAGCCAGTGAGATGAAGTCTACACTTCCAGCTTTCAATGGGAACAGATCCAAACTAGAAAACTCTATTCTTGTGTATCTGGCAGAGAAGGAAGACTTTGAGGAGTACAAGCGATACATTCAATTCCCAAAATACCTTTTTGAGGATTTTATCAAGCAGCGTGTTGATGATTATTGCTTAGACAAGAACAATCCAAAACTGAAGAATTTCCTAAACAAGTCCCTTGATTCTTTCCATACTCTTGTCCTTTCAGCTATTCGCGACTCAACTGAAGTTACTAAAGACAGAAGTGGCAACGTATCCTTATGGCTGGATGAATTTTGCAGGACTCTGCTACAGCATTTAACCCTTCCAAGATGTGATCTAAAAAGCATTGAACATCAGGAGGTAACAGACATAGAGTTTCTTAAGGAAGCAATGAGTAAAGCATTGGCTCCTATGGTAGACAATCTGAAAAAAGACTTTGCTGTCATTGATATGGAGCCATTTCAAAGAAAACCACATGAAATACTTGCTGAACAGCTCTCTGGATGCTGGGAGCAGTGTCCCTTTTGCAATGCTGTTTGCACAAATACCATATTTAACCATGATGGAGATCACAGTCTTTCTTTCCATCGTCCTCAAGCTACAACTGGCATCCAGTGGTACAAAACAAATCATCTAGTTACTGACATTTGTTCCAGTCTTGTAGCAAGTGATTGCTCATTAGTGCTGAGTGGAGGCCATAAAATTCCATACAAGAATTATCGGGATGCAGGACCTCGTTATTCCAAGTGGAGCATCACACCTGACACCTCTGTGCAGCCTTACTGGAAATGGTTTGTGTGTCATTTCAGGGCAGAGTTAGAGAGTCAGTACCATGGGAAATTTGAAGGCAAAGGGGAGATCCCTTCTCAGTGGAAACAAATTACAAAAAAGGATGTCCTCTCTGAGCTGGAAAAGTTGTTGTAGCAAATTTGTTGTTCTTGTTTGAAAGTGTATGAAACAACTGCATTTTCAAATATTATTCCTGTATTTTGAATTAGGGAGATACTCATCCAAGGTAAACTATATTTAATCCCTCACAGAACTCAGAGAAAAATAAGATTATTCATTTTGGTGCACAGTAGTGCAGTTGCCTCATCATGTCAGAGCCCTGTAGCTTTCCCAACTACAGTGATAGAAGTCACCTGCCTGTGTATTAGCGTATAAAGAAAAAAATTCCCTGCTGTGAGCATATTATGAAAGATTAACTCGCTCAGCAAGAAATAGCCAGATGAAGAGCAAAGAAAGCCATTAGTAAATACCATTTTTATAAAAGGTTACACTCTGATGCCAATTTCCCTGTGAGAATTATCTTTGACTTTAACCCAACGAAAGCAGGATATTAAAAAAAACCCTGGAGGACCTAAAACACAATGGTGGGTTGGCATCAGCCACATGTCCCTTACTGGCAGCCTACTTCAGAACGTGCCAGATTTGGTTCACGACAGAACATCATAGAGGTGCATAACACATTTGGTGGGCTCCATCCTGCCCAGACGGCAGGAGAACTAACTAAAGTGCAGAGGTATTTAATGTACACTGCCATGTTTCATTTTAAATGCACAATCTGGGTATGGTTACATTATGGTCAACAGTTTTTTTTAATTTTATAATGTTCTGATATCATAGAATATCAGGGTTGGAAGGGACCTCAGGAGGTATCTAGTCCAATACCCTGCTCAAAGCAGGACCAACACCAACTAAATCATCCCAGCCAGGGCTTTGTCAAGCTGGGCCTTAAAAACCTCTAAGGATGGAGATCCCACCACCTCCCTAGGTAACCCATTCCAGCGCTTCACCACCCTCCTAGTGAAATAGTGTTTCCTAATATCCAACCTGGACCTCCCCCACTGCAACTTGAGACCATTGCTCCTTGTTCTGTATATCTGGATAGAGAAGTACTTTGTATGCAAGAACCATTTACTTTAACATTAAATGCCAATTTTTCATCATTGAAGTATGGGAGTCTTGTTTATCTAAACTTGTACACCTCTACCTCGATATAACGCTGTCCTCAGGAGCCAAAAAATCTTACTGCGTTATAGGTGAAACTGCATTATATCGAACTTGCTTTGATCCACTGGAGTGCGCAGCGCATCCCCCCCCCCCCCCCCCCGGAGCACTGCTTTACCACGTTATATCCGAATTCGTGTTATATCGGGTTGCGTTATATAGGGGTAGAGGTGTAATAGCTGCAGTTAGCAGAAAGGGTGTGTATCTGTTTGTTGACCTATGACCCTGTCACATCTTGTGAGTGATTTTATGCTTTGCTATAGGCAGAACGACATTATAGTGGTATAAAATTGATGGGTGTATATTGCTTATTGGCTTGGAATGTGCATTGGGGCAAGTAGGGAACATAAGTAACTGGGTTATTAAGCTTGCTGTGCTTACGGGCCTGTTATATTGGTGTGAGGCCTTGTGGCAGTAGTTATGTTAAAGGTGGAATTTTAGATGAAATGAGAACCCCAGAACACAAATTCTGCCCTCTCATTCTGGGAAGTTAGACAAATGACCATGAAAGGGCCAGTACATGGCAGGATTTTGAAAGAAGGGAGTTTTGGGTTAGCAACCTGGTTGCTATGCAGTAACTAGGAAGTTGGACTGCATTTATGTATCGGAATTATTAAGATATTATTAAGAAATGAATGAGGTATCTTATTAATGATTAAGTTGTAGTTATGAAAACCCAAAAGCCACATATGGCTAATGGGCATGTATCAATCTTACCTTATTATGGTCACGGAAGGTGGTCAATATGGTTATATATCCAATAAGTCTCAAAAGATGGAATATAAAAGATCCTGTGTAGGGCTCTGTTTTGGGTTCTCTTGGACTCTTGAACTTGCATCAGCTGGATCTGTGGCCTTCTGAGGTGCTCCACTAGCTGATTCTTCATCTTTGTATTCTTAACTTTTAGATTGTTCATTAGCCCTGCAGCTTTGGGTACGTGGGTTGCTTATTTCGACAGGTTGATGCTGTTTAGTAATTTTGTGTAGTGCAATTATTTGGTGTCTTTGTAAGGTTATAATTGTACCTAGGCAGCTCTACTGCAGATCACGTCAATCTCTGAATGAAAGGGAGGAGTTTGAAATGTCTGTAGCTCACTTTGGGAAAGAACCTGTGTTCATTGTTAAAACATACGCATGATTCCCAATAAACATCATCAGTGTGAAAAAATGATACAGTGTCATCATTCATTAGGGCTACATATTCATCTGTACAATTTCTCAACCACATGCTCACAAGACAGAAAGAACCGGAAATATGAAAAGCTGTGTTTAACTAGAAAGACTATCACTACATTTCTGTCCTGTACATTTCCTTCATTCTCCATAAAAAATCACATCCTTGAAATAAAACAGGCTTCTATCAAACGGACCTTGCCAAAATTCTAGGCCTCAAACTCACTTTTCAATGTAATTACAAATAAAATATCCAAATTGCTCTTCGGAGCTACTGAGCACTAGGTGGCAGGAGGTTCGCACTCATGACCCATCTGATCTCAGTTGCTAGATCCCAAGACAGCCCCTAACTCAGTCACCCATCAAACCGATTCCCATCAAATCTAGCTGAACACCAAGCCAAGGCAGCCAGCTTGCACGGAATGGCCAAATGCTGAGAGCTGAGACGCACCAGCAGCTCGCATTGAAATCAATGGATGGGAGGCTGCGGTTAACAGGAGTTGCATGTACTCAGCACCTGTCAGGGTTTGGCCCTTGTGAAGTGTAAAGAATCTAAGGCACCGTGGCAGTATTTGGCATATGTGTCACTAGAAACCACATCCCAGTTATCTTCCCCTTAAAAGTGTCCCTGTGGCAACAGCCCTTTTCACCAGTCTCTGGGTCTGTAACGTTCCAAGCCACCAAATGTAATTTAAAGGACTCCAGGAGAGAAACGCCCAAGCTCCTAAAATAGGCGTGTGGCAACTCTCCAAAAAGGGCCATATTTTTGCAGTTTAATGCGCCCACCAAACTCAGCCACATCATGTATCATTTGAAAGCTTATTTTATGTATGTTTAGATGCAGTTCTCCCAGTCATCACAAACCCAACTATCTCATAATCGAAGCCCCGATTACCATTATTTGTCTCTTCCTAATAAACGGGGTCCCTTCCCCCAGAGGGGTATGCTCAGGGCGAGAGGACACCACAACGTCACCTAGAATCATTGAATATCAGGGTTGGAAGGGACCTCAGGAGGTATCTAGTCCAACCCCCTGCTCAAAGCAGGACCAATCCCCAACTAAATCATCCCAGCCAGGGCTTTGTCAAGCCGGACCTTAAAAAAGGAGGGTCCCAGCTATGGGATTGTTTCCCTCTGCTCCAGTTTGATGTTCTTCTTCCCTGAGACTTTCATCCTTCTCAACTGTACAGAGACTCTCAGACTGGGGGTGCGATATCCTGGAAAGTCTCCTCTGTGTGCTTCTCTGTCTCCCTTATGTCCTCCAGCTCAGCCACTCTGGTCTCGAGCCCGTAGTCAGTCTCTGAGGGCCAGGAGCTGCTTGCACTGAACTCACGCATAAGGCAGGTAATCCTACATGCTGCATTCAGTGCTATAAAGTGGATCCCCACCCACAGACTCTGCTGCTGGACTTCTGCCAGCGTTCATTTTACTCTTGCTGGGTTTTTGTTTGTTTGTTTATTCTGTGTGAATGAGAATTTGTTTGTTTTTTCTTGGGGGAGGGGGGCAGTTATTCCCTTAAGTTAGAGAATGTTTGCTAGGTGTATCTGGCTCTCACGTACCCTCTCTAAACTCCCTCACAAAACTCCCATTTGCTGGCTCCGCTGGTCCCTTATGAGCTGGCTTTTTAACTCCCTGTTCTCCATGAGTTAGCTCTGCCCCCTCAGGGGATCCTAAAGGGATTAGGGGTTAGTCTATTGTTGCCTGGTTTTCGACCGGAAAGTCCAGGCAAAACTGGACCTGTGCAGTGTCCAGTCAGTACTGCTGACAGGACACCAAAAGTCCAGTTACTGCAGTAACCAGCCTCCACTGCCAAGAGGGCAGGAAGAGCAGCTTCTATTGCGGTAGCTCAGTTGATGGGCTGGAGAGAAGCCTAGGGACGGGCTCCCAGCTTTGGTGGAGAGGAGGTAGGTACTTCCTTCTCAGCCGCCCAGGGTCCCAGCTCTCTCTGTCCCCTCGCTCTGGGGTCTGACCCCTCCCCCACCTCCGCGGTGCCCCGATTGCCCCCGCCCCGACTTTTCTGACACAACACTCAGCAAAGGTTTGAACAACAGAGACCATGTGTTGAGAGTCAATGACGTACCGAAAAATGATCCCAAGAAACCCCTGACAATTACAGCTTCTCAGTCACTTGATGATACAGAAGTGTGTATTCTAAGGAATGGCTGGTAACTGATCTGTAAAAGAAACATTGTCTGTGATGGGGACGTGGTGTTGGGTTATGGACCAAACTCTCTGCCTGCTCTCTTCTGGGTGTGGTTTTTACCGGCTTAAAGGTTAAAACAAAATTCAGAATATATTATCTTAATACAGTTGACTTAATATATCCACGTTAGTGCCTTGTTTTTTTTAAATCTTGAGAGCAGCTGGCATCAAATGTAAATTATACTGTTATGTTATTGTTTTCTCCTCATTTTGTCAGGGCTTTCTATTACTCCACCAAACATGACAAACGGTGACACCGTAAGTGTGCAGTTTGACGTTTAATGTCCTAGCTGCAGCCGTTAGTGCTGCTCCCAGGGGAGCGAGCCATGGGGGTGGGGGGCTGTAGTGTCCAGTTTTGAAAAACTGGAAAGTTGGCAACCCTCGCCTTCCACTCCAGGCACCCTCCTGCTGTCCACCACCTCCCTGATCCCCTCCCCAGCCTCAAATCCCCTGGCTCCCCTCTCCAAGTTTTGTAGCCTCCAATTCTCCCTAGTCCTGCATGACTCCAAGCCACTCGGCTCCCTCCAGCCCCCTTGCTCTTTCTCTCCCAACCCTGCCCCTGTAACTCACCTGGTCCATCTGCCCCCAGCTGGACCGCTATCACTGCCCAGCACTGCTCCTGACAGTCTGTTTGGCAGCTCCGGCTGCTTCCTCTGTGCTGCTGTTGTCAAGACTGTGCTGTCACCAGCCCAGCAGACATGAGAGCAGGGGGGAGAAGCGTTTCTGGGGCACCCGTGGGGTGGGGAGGAATGTGTGGGGACAGGACAGTCTGTCTACAAATGAGTGAATCTCATGGCTCAGGTATCTGAAAAGTGCCAGGCCATGGGCTGGGTTGTCCACCAAGCTCCAGGGCCTTGGTTAAAGCTATGTCTTGCCTCATCTGCAGTAGGATTTTGACTTGAGGTGGCCATCAGGTTTCTAAAACGCACCCGTTTCCTAGCGAACACAAGCCCCAAGAGGCCCAACAGCAAATGCAGTCCCAGTGCCCTGAACCACTGCCTGGCTAGCCAACGCATCCTTAGCCAAACATAGGCAAGAGAGGAGTGGACCAAAACTAACCCTTTTATGGGACACAGCTTCTGAGCCAGCTAATCCCCCGAAGCATCTCCCGGTAGGTGCAGAAAGGAGGTTCCTTGTGTAACCCTTCAGCCAGGTGTTGGCAGCATCAAAGAGGGCCGGGTTGGACGCCATGGGGGTTCCTCTGAAAACTTAACGCTGGCTCGAACCCCACCCAGAAGCCTGGGAAAATGAAATACCCCTCTGGGCACCCTAGATAGGCAATACTGCCCCCTCGCATGCACCAAGGCCACTGCACAAAGCAAAGAATGTTACTGGGAGAAAAGGAGACACAGAATAAACTCGATAATCTAGTAATAATAAATCAACAATATCTGTACATGTCATAAATCAGACTTCCTCTCCCCTCCCCTCCCCTCCTAGCCAGGTTGTTTTATCAATAGTCAAACTCTGTCCTTCTCTCTGCGTGAGCATCTGTAACAGTGTGGGCTCACTGCCACGGCACCTCCTGCAGGTCAGGCTGGGAATTAGCTCTGTAGACACCCAGGGCACCCTCTGCTGGCGGTTTCCTCTGCAATCCCTTCTGTTACATCTCCACTATCTGGACCCGTGTTGGTCCTGAACCGCGGTACCCTCTTTGGGGTACAGCCCTCTGGCTGTGCCCTGACCGCTAGCTCCCCCCTTGCAGAGGACAGGCAGTCCTCAGTCCCACCACTTGCCTCAGTGGCTAACTGCAGCCTCTAGTCTAGCCCCTTCCTTCAGGGGCAGATTGCAGTCTGGATTAGGCCACTCTCCTCATGGGCAAGTAGGGACACTTCCCCCATAGCCCCAGCACCTTATCAGCCCTTGGATCAGGGTTGCAGCCTGGCAGCTAGTCAGGTTGGAGCGCCCTGCTGCTCCCCTGACCCAGCACAGCTTTGCAGGAAGGTATTTCCCTCCAGATAGCCAGCCCTCTTCCCTAGCACTCCAAGGAGAGACTGCCTCAGCTTTGCTGAGCAGCCCTTTATATAGGGACTGTTCCAACAAGCCCTCTCCCGATTGGCTCCTAACAAACCCTCCCCTATTGGCTAGGGACCTGTGCAGCCTCCAAAAATCCCCCCCCCCCCCCATTTTTCTTCCTTTTTATGTTTATTTTAGTGCCATACTCTGCTACCCAAGCAGACTGGTTTGCTTAGGGTGACCCCTCACCCCAGGCATATTTGGTGCATTTCTCTTGCCCTTTTGTTACCTGACAGGGGTAATGATGTTTGATCACCCTGAACTCTACACTTAACTGCATATTGACCAAAATGCCCCAAACTATCACACAGCTGAAATGCAAATGAGGCCCAGCCCATTCAGTCAGTTCCCCCTGCTCAGCAGCAGATGGCAGCAGAGAGCTCCCTCCCGCATGGAGCTTCTGTCACCTGGGGTTCTGGGCTGCACTTCTCCCTGGTCACCAACAGGTGTCCCTAGTGAGCTCCCTGCTCTCCAGGGCATCAGGCCCCAGGACTTACACTTCAATATATTCAAGCAAAAATCTCCCACTGAGCTGGAGTTAAGCTTGTAAATCTGCTCCATAAAGGGGAAAAGCCTTTTTGCAAGAGCTGCACTCGGACAGAAAGGCTGGTCAGGGTTCGAGTGTGTGGGAGGGACTCATCGCTGTGGTATCTGACTGCCCTATCTCCAGCACAGAGCACAGACCCTGAGGTGGGGAAGTATTATCCCCATTGTCATTGCATAGGGCTGAGTGGTGCTGAGAACCAAATAAATGTCTAGGTTTTCACATAGTCACTTTTCAGAGCTCTCCAGCAATCAGAAGAAATAGAACAGCTCCCATCCCCTGAGCCATCTTGGCTTCCTCTTCTGCCTAAAATACCTCCCAGCTGCATGTTACATTTGTGTGGAAACCTCATCTCCTCCCCTCACCATCCAGGACAGACACATTAGAGCTGGTCTCCATTCCTGTCTCGTTGCAAGGCAGCTCTCTGAACAGACGCTCTTGTGGGTGTCCAAATTCTTAAACTAAAGGCTGCAAAACTGTCAGGACAGCGCTAGATGGATGGGCCGACCTCCCTGCTAAACAGCCTTAGTGCGTCACAGCTTCCTGGCATGTGCTGCTCCTGTTATGGTACCTGGCTTCCCCCGGTCGTCTCCTCTTCACCCTTTGGCATAGCATCTCTTCTGGCAGTGATGGGGAGGTTACTAGAGCTGGGCTTAGACTGCTGCCCTCCACCCACATCAGGCTCTCAGAGGACAAGAGGGGACACGTGAATGATCCAGGTCTGGGCTGGGATGTTTGTCACTTTTCTCCCCATGACTCTGATTCTGCAATTGGATCCACGTTGGATGAATGACCTGGGGAAAATGGCGTGATCTCCTGGACACCAGATTTGCCATCAGTTTAAATAAATATAATAATTATATAGACAGAAAAGGCAGGAGGTAATGACAGCTTCTCATTTTTATGTAGTGTTTTGAGATCCTCTCTAATCTGTCACCGAGCAGGTGAATAACCCCTGATTCATGGGCTGGGAAAAATGCCTCATTGTGAGAGACTTAAGGAGCTCAAGCTGTTTAGTTTATCAAAAAGAAGCCTGAGAGGTGACTAGATTATGGGGCATAAGTGCCTTCCTGGGGAGAGGTGAGGCACAATTCTTGTTAACAGGGGGCAAGGGGTGATCAACCCCTGGAACAAACTGCCCAGGGCAGTGGTGGATTCTCTATATCTTGATGTTTTCAAATCAAGACTGGAGCCTTGCTGGAAGATGCTTTAGTCAATTCAAGATGCACCGATATCCAATATACCTTGAAACATAGCATTAATAACGACAGTTCCAGCTAGCTCTGAAACAGGAAAGCCATGGCTGTGTTCCAGTATCAAAGATACAAAACCGCACCTTTGCAAGAGGCACTTTTGTTCACCCCCCCTCCGTTTGCTCAGAACAGGTGACCAGCAATCCACGTCTTCAGCAGCGCGCAGTACACTCCCGCCAGAAGCTCTCTTCCCCCAGGAACGGGATATGGAACGTTTGAACAAACTCTTCACGCGAGTGTTACTCACTGGGACAGGAGCCTTTCCTGGATTTGCATGTGGCTAGACCTTCCCTGCCACTCTCTGTTAACCCACAAAGAACTCCCCAAAAGTTGACAGACAAGACGGTCACCTTGTTTTCCTGTGCAAAGTAGCGCTTGTGTCCTGGAGTTACATTAAGTTGCACAGGGTGGTGTAGAAACTGTAAATGGAACCAGTTAAGCAGGGTCTGCTCTAGCTATAGACAAACAAAGCAGCTACCTGGGGTGGCAGATTTCCGGGCAGCTGCCTAGAGCGGCAGATCTGACCTGGCGGCCAGGCCAAATTTGAGTGGGGAGAGGCGTGGCACACTCAACTTTTGCCGAGGGCGGCAGACGGACTTGAGTGGCTTCTGCAGGCAAGGATGATTATTGGGTGACCTACAGAAAGATGGACAGATATGGGTCCGAGCTCCTGATTGTCTAAAGACATCCAATATATCTTCACCCCAAATCAGAAATTGTACATTTGTCTGCCTTATGAATTAGATATACACCTCTAGGGTAAATAATTAATGGCTCTTGTTCCTTCACTAAGATGATGGTTCTTGTTCCATTTTAAGCCCTGAAAGATGTGAAATGAAAGGTAATAGATGACAAAGAACGTTCCGACTAGGGCCACAAAATTTAGGGGAACTATAAGGGATTTTTTGTTTTCTTTTTTAAAATGATTGTTGCGCTATAAAAATGGCATGAATCGTACGACACAAGAAAGAAAAGGAATATGGAAAGATATAAACACCTAAACTGTATATGACTTTGAAATAGTAAAATAAATTGCTTAAAGGTGGAAATTAATGGTAAGGGTTACAAGAGGAATGCAGTTCTTGAAACAGAGACAACATGAAAAGCCTGCCATCAGAAAGAGATCAAAGAAATGTGTTCTACACCGCTGCCATCTCCTGGGCATTGGCAGAAGCGGCAGAAAAACAGAGTTCTGAAATCAGAGGTCACAGCCCCTAAAACCTGAGGTCACCGTGTGGTATCCTGGAGTTCTGCTGCAAACACAAAAAGGCTGCGGACTGAGAAGTGCTGCTGGATATTTGACCCAGCCACATGGAAAGATTCAACAAAAACCATTGGCTCCATAGCGAGTTAAAGTTCCCTCTCAGTTCTGTTTCACTAGTTCCTGGCCTTTTAAAGACAAAGCCAGCTCTTGGTTTCTTTGAAAAGCTCGTTTTCATCTTCTGACTTCTTTTCATCCAGTTTGCTTTGGTTCTGCTTTAGTTCAATAAGTTCTTCAGACTTCCTCTTAGTTTCAACAATGAGCGACTCTTTCAGTTCAATACTTCCTGTCCACCGGCTCAACATTTCAGCCTTTGTCTTCACTGAAATACTTTTCTACGTCCTCCATGATGGTATCATCATTTCCTTGAATTTGCTCTTTGAGGTTTTCTTTGGTGATACAAGTATCACCAAAGAAAGTTGCTGAGCTCCAGTTCATTTGCAAATTTGACACCATCAGATCAGGATTAAACAAAGACTGTGAATGGCTATCCAACTACAGAAACAGTTTCTCCTCCCTTGGTGTTCACACCTCAACTGCTAGCAGAGCACCTCACCCTCCCTGATTGAACTAACCTCGTTATCTCCACACTGATTTATACCTGCCTCTGGAGATTTCCATTACTTGCATCTGAAGAAGTGAGGTTCTTACCCACGAAAGCTTATGCTCCCAGTACTTCTGTTAGTCTCAAAGGTGCCACAGGACCCTCTGTTGCTTTTTGGTGATACAGAGCATGTCTCCGTTCCAAATTCGATTGGTCAGTTTCATTTGCAAATCTAGCACGTGACTTCTCAACCATCAGGACCATTGGCTAGACGTTATTTCTAACTTTCTACATGTTGCAATCTCCGGCGTGTTTGAAGCTGAAAATAAAATTCTCATTTAACAAAGCCTTCCACAGGTCACTAATGCAGACTTTTAAACATGGCAGCCTTAAAACACTGCCCAGAGATCAAGGGCGCCGGCACCTTTGTAGAAGTGGAGGGGAGGGAGGGGCAAGGCCAAAGTGGCAGAGGAATTAAAATACTGCTTAAATATCCCGCAGAGTAGAGCTGTCACATAAATAACCAGAATGCAAAATGTAGCCACATTATAATATTTAGGGTATAATTATAGTACGAACAAATGAAAAAACGAAGAGTGGGGGGGGGAGGGAGTGATTTCCAGCCCATTCCCACCCTGAACTCGCAGGCTCCACTGCAGCCCCCCAAGCACGGGTTTAGCACCCTCTTCCCCTCCCCCGCCCCCCACACCCCCACTTGGTCTGGGTCCTGGTCCCAGCGAGCAGCGCCGCTCTTCCTGCAGGGGGCGCCCCCCCCCCCCTTCTGAGCCATCTCTGGCCAGGCTCCGCTGAAGCCCCTGCAGTCAGGTTCCCGGGGGGCTCAGTGCACAACGCCTCCTTAGGACTTAACCCTTTCTTGCCTGTGCTGCAGCTGGGAGACAGGAGGTGGCGGATTATGTCGGTGGCCAGCAGCAGCCTGGAGGCGTTAGCTGCCTTTCAGGACTCTGCAGGCAGGAAGGGATGGGAGCTCCTTCCAGCGGCACGGTTGTGGGAGGGAAGGGATGAGCTCTGCCAGGCCAGGTCACAGGCCAGGTCACCCCTTCTTCCCCCCTGCAGCTGGAAGCAGCTCCTGTCTCTTCCCGCCCCGTGCCAAAAGGCTTCTGCTGGCCCTGTTCTGGGGTGAACCTTGGCAGAAATCCGGTGGGGACACGTGACCCCACATGCCCCCTCCCTACGCGTCACCTCTGAGTATGATCATGTTTTTCCCAAAGAGCATATGTTTCTTTTGTTAAAAAGGGGGGAGGAATGCCCCCCACTTTTAAAAGGAAAGGTCACGGCCCCCTGCCCACCACCCCCAGGTTCCAACACTGGTGCTTGAGATTCTTTTTTGGCAGCCAAGAGAGTCTTGCTCTTTAGTTCCTGCACATCTTGGCTGTAGCTGGGATTCGGAGGTGCCATTGGTGGGTTCCCTTCCCAGAGGTGAGCAAAGTAATGAGTGTGGGTGTTCACATCAAATCAGATAACATCACTAAAGCGGTTTACATCACAGAACTTTTGCTGGACTGACATATGTGTCATTTCACTTAATTTTTCCTGGAGACGTCTTTGTCCTTCCATATTCTGTTCTTTTGCCGTTAATTCTCCAACATTCTGGTGAACAACGAAACAACTTGGGGAGAGGTGCCCTGGATGCCAAGCACTGAAAGAACAAATACTTTTTGGTCTCCTAACTTCTTAATTAATTTATCAAAAACTGCTCCCACCCATTTTAAGCATCACTGTCCATCAGCTCAATGGGATACCCTGACATCATCAGATGGGTTGAAATTTGAGGAAGTGCAAGAAAACATTCATCATTTTGGTTAGTTACATCCAGAGCTTCATAAATCTGACCTACCGCTCTCAACACGTGTTCCATGCCAATTGTAGAACCATTGATCTTATTTGAGTGTGTTTCTAAATTATTTAGCAAGGAATTTTTCAAATCATTATTTTCTCCTTTTTTCTTTCCAGGATTTGAGAGTACAATCTATGATGTGCCTGGTGAAGTGCGGCAAGGCAATCAGAGGACAAGTCATCCATAAATACTTTCATCCATTGCAGGAAGTATTTGTTGATCGCCTCTGAATGTGACTGGAGAAATTCAGGTACTGGCCTCATTCAGAGGCGGATTAAAATGTATTGAGGCCCTGGGCACAAAGAACATTTGGGGCCCTCTGCACCCTCTACCACAGGTCCCCATCCCCTGCCACAGGGCCCCACCCCCTGCTCCTCCCCTTCCCCCATGGCCCCGCCTCCTCGCCTGGCCAGAAGATGGGTGGTGGTAAGAGCTGCTCATGGAGCCTGATCCACTATGGGGAGCCCTGGACCCTCCACCTGCCCTGGGCAGCGCGCTCTGGGGGGCAGGGACACAGGCCCCACAGCACCTCGCCCAGGGTAGGTGGAGGGGCCGGGGCTCCCCACTTCTGCCTGGGCTACCTGGTGGCTCTTACTACAGCCTAGGGTAACCACATGTCCTGTTTTGGCTGGGGCAGCCCCCTTTTTAAACCCTGCCCCGACATCCTGACATTTTTGGCAAAACGGGCCTTTGTCCTGTTCGCTCTTGCCAGTTGATCGTCAGTTGGCAAGAGCAAGTGGGACAAATACCCAGTTTTGCAAAAAAGGGTCTGAGGAGGTGAGTAGTGGAGCTTGGGGCAAGCAGCAGGGTGAGGAAGGGAGGAGAAGATCAAGCCAGGTCTACGCAGGGGAGGGGCTCAGGAGAGGGACTCGGGCCAGGTCCACGTGGGGTGGGGGCAGGACTGGCCTTAGGGGTGGGCCACTCAGGTGACCTCCCGGGGGCACCATGCAGCACTGCAGAGGTGTGCACTACCGGTGTGGAGTCAGAAACTGCTCCCAGCTGGCAGGAGGGCGCTGCATGGGGGGTGCCCAGATTCCTCTGTGCTTCCTGCCAGTGGAGGAACATGGGGGAGCGACTGGTGATACACAGATACTGCCCCCCCCCCCCGCCAACGTTCCTCTGTGCCCCCCTAGGGGGCTGTGAAGGGGGGAGCGAGAGCAGTACCAAGTACTCCGTACATCCAGGTGACTTTCCCCATCTGGGCCATGCTGGGAGGCACCAAGAGCTGCTTCTCTCCTGCCCTCTCCTTACGCAGCCCAGGTGGGGACAGTGACCTGGATGCAGGGAGCCCTGACATTTCTCAAATTTGCAGACTCCAGGAACACACGAAGACCAAGGATAGTGACCGCGAACACAATCACAAGTATAAAGTCTTATCTGTACTGCGAGTTTTATTGAAGCAATAATTAAAATCACAATTAGCCATGTCTATACAAATCATACAGAAACCCATGCAATAACTACTACTCTAGTCATACTCAAAAGATATTCTAGGGTCTGATGGATCTCTCAACGGATGATCATTGATAGAGGGACAGTTCCTGCCAGGGTTACCCTTGGGGTCTTCCCACTTTTAGCCAACCAGGGAATCTCTTTTATATTGTAGTTCTGACCACACCTAGCACCTTATGCATATGCATGAAGGTTTCAGCCCTCTTTTCCTTATCTGTACTTCCACACCCCATGAATATTGGGGTGCCCCATTTTTAATAAGTTGTTTCTTAGTTCCCCTTATTCTCATTAGCATCTATGCATAACGTGTCTATGGAAGGAGTACGGCAGAAAGGGATCTAGGGATTATAGTGGACCACAAGCTAAATATGAGTCAACAGTGTGATGCTGTTGCAAAAAAAGCAAACATGATTCTGGGATGTGTTAACAGGCGTGTTGTGAGCAAGACACGAAAAGTCATTCTTCTGCTCTACTCTGTGCTGGTTAGGCCTCAACTGGAGTATTGTGTCCAGTTGTGGGCACTGCATTTCAAGAAAGATGTGGAGAAATTGGAGAGGGTCTAGAGAAGAGCAACAAGAATGATTAAAGGTCTTGAAAACATGACCTATCAAGGAAGGTTGAAAGAATTGGGTTTGTTTAGTTTGGAAAAGAGAAGACTGAGAGGGGACATGATAGCAGTTTTCAGGTATCTAAAAGGGTGTCGTAAGGAGGAGGGAGAAAACTTGTTCACCTTAGCCTCTAAGGATAGAACAAGAAGCAATGGGCTTAAACTGCAGCAAGGGAGGTCTAGGTTGGACATTAGGAAAAAGTTCCTAACTGTCAGGGTGGTTAAATACTGGAAAAAATTGCCTAGGGAGGTTGTGGAATCTCCATCTCTGGAGATATTTAAGAGTAGGTTAGATAAATGTCTATCAGGGATGGTCTAGACAGTATTTGGTCCTGCTATGCGGGCAGGGGACTGAACTCGATGACCTCTCGAGGTCCCTTCCAGTCCTAGAATCTATGAATCTATGGCAACCTGTGGTCAGGACAGGACATTCCATGGTGTTACAATCAGGTGTCTTGTGGTCTTGGACAATACATTGCTGTCTGTTGCAATCTGTTTTTCCGTACCATCGCCTAATGGCACATCTTTTTAGTAATCTTGTGACCTAACTGGCATGGAGTTACCTGTAGGTCACCCACTCCTGACAAGCATTCCTAAGCCTATGACCTCGTCTGGCGAAGCTTAAATCTTCCAGGCCTCAGCCCATAGGCCTTCCATACCAGCCAGGCTTTACCCATATGTCTAATATATATACACACACACACACACAACACTCCTAAATACTGGTTCATCTTATACGCCTATAATCCTACCATTTAAATCTACTAGCATACATTAATTATAGGAAAAAATCGCATATAAATTATCCATAAGACTAAATAACACACTAATAAATGGCTACAATAGCAAAGTCTGGTACATTAATGTCCCCATTTTATACAGGGGATGCTATACTAACGTTAAAGCTGTTTCAGCTCAGAGATTACAGCCTCCTTTGTAAACTCCTCCCACTCTGGAGGGATTGCTCCTTTGCCCTCAAATTTTGCACAATAATCTTCTTCCAATATTGACCTGAAATGGGACACGAACCATTTCCAGTAAGACTGCGCTGAGTTGTCGGCTGTGATGCTCCAATTGGCATAAGCAGGTCCCACTTGTCTATAATTTTTATATGGAATTTGATTCTTTTCACAAAGCACCATGAAGTAGTCACTTGCTACAAGACTAGAGCAGATCTCAATGACAAGCTGGTCTGTTCCATACCACTGGGTACCATTCAGGGCCTGAGGACGATGGAAAGGAACACTGTGGTCTCCGTCATGACCAGGTATTGTGTTTGTGCACTGAGCCTTGCAAAAGGGACATTGCTCCCAGCACCCGCAGAGCTGTTCAACTAGTATTTTATGAGGTTTCAGTTTAAATGGCTCCATATCAATCCCAGAAAATTCCTGTTTCAGGTTTTCTAGGACCGGGGGCAAAGCTTTACTCATTGCCTCTTTCAGAAACTCTATGTCCTTTATTTCCTGATGTTCAATGCTTTTCAGATCACTTCTGGGAAGGTCTAAGTCATCTCCAAGTCTGTTGCAAAATTCATCCAGCCACAAGGATACGTTGCCATATTTATCTTTGACAACTCTAGTCGAGTCACGAATAGCTGAAAGAACAAGAGTCTGGAAAGATTCAAGGGAAATAATTAAGAAATTCTTCAGTCTTGGATTTTTCTTGTCTAAACAATAATCATCAACGCATTTCTTGATAAAACTCTCTAAGAAGTCCCGTGGGAAATGAATGTATTGTCTGTACTTCTCAAAGTTTTCCTCCTCCGCCAGGGATATCAGAATACTGGTTTCCAGTTTGGATCTATTGCCATTGAAGGCTGAATAGTTAGACCTCATCTCATTGGCTATGTCGATGGCAGTCTTGTCATAGACCGCCTGGCGGAGAGCTGCAGAAAGCTTGGTGCATAAGAAATCAGCAAATGTTGTGATGGAGGCTGCTCCTTGGCAGGAAATTTGAAAACACTTAAAAAAATCGTCTCTTTTCTTTTCGAGGTAGACGGTTGGATCGTTGGCATTCTTAAATGCTCTGTGCATGTCTTCAAACCGCTCTGCTGCCATTTTGCACAGATACAGGGATAACTCTATTTTGTACTCATTATTAAATGTGTATTTTGAGGTTTTGGCTGCAGAGTCCACCTCTCTTCTTATTTCATTCAATATTTCGTGAATGTAACTTTGATTATAATCCATTCTCTGCTGCTCCTTCATATCAATTTTCATGTTAACAAGCTGTATGATGCGAACTGTAACCTGCTCTATGTTCTTTATATCACAGTTATCCAAAGTCTTATTGAAGATGCCTAGTGTTTTCTTCATGACAATATGCTTGGAAATATCGACAGAAAATGTATTTTTGCGGGAGGAACTTTTAATTTTCTCTGCGATATTGGGTTCCTGTTTAAAATGCTGCAGAAGAATGTTTTCTACATCCATGCTAACGTCAGGTTCCTCAGCAGAAGGGGCATCTGAAGATACTTCATAGACCCATCGTTTCCAAAGGCCGTCAAAGTTTTCTTTCAATGCTGCTCCACTTAGTTCCTTGCCTTTTAATCTCAGAGCCAACTCTTTGCTTCTTTTGAATAGCTCATTTTCATATTCTGACTTCTTTTCAACAAGTTTGCTTTGGTTCTTCTTCAGTTTGATAAATTCTTCAGATTTCCTCTTAGTTTCATCAATCAGCGACTCTTTCAGATCATTCAGTTTATTTTCAGTACTTGCTTTCCACTGAATTAGTATTTCACAGTCTTGATCCTCGGTGAAGAATCTTTCTGTGTCATTCATGATGGCACGATATTTTTCTTTAACTTCTTCTTCAAGGCTTCTCCTGGTGACATGCTGAATTTCTCTCTTCTTAATTCGATTGTTCAGTTTTGTCTGCAGTTCTAGTATGTGACTTCTCAACTGCCACGTCCACTGGTTAAACATTTTTTCTAACCTGTTGTAGGCTGCAATCTCCAATGTATTCTTGAAGCTGAAAACAAAGTTCTCATTTAATAAAGCCTTCCACAAATCACCGATTCGGACTTTTAACTCTGACAGCCTCAAAACACTGCCCTTGGATTCCTTTTTGGCAGCCATGAGAATCTTGCTCTTTAATTCCTGCACATTTTGGCTGTAGCTGGGATTCGGAGGTGCCATTGGTGGGTCCCCTTCCCAGAGGTGAGCAAAGTAATGAATGTGGGTGTTCACGTCAAATCGGATAACGTCACTAAAGCGGTTTACATCACAGAACTCTTGCTGGGCTGCAGTAACTGTCATTTCATCTAACTTTTGTTGGAGGCGTCTTTGTCCTTCCATATTCTGTTCTTTTGCCGTTATTTCTCCAACATTTTGGTGCACAAACAAACAGCTTGGGGAGAGCTTTACTTGCTTCATCCTCAGAAAGGCCTGGACAGCGATCTGCAGGATATCTTGCATTTCTGAAGGATTCTCTCCAAAAATATTGATCAGAGTCATGTTGCCAAGACCAATGACAAAGGTGGCTAACTCATTATCATGATTGAGTGTTGATTTACTGGTTAGTTCCATGGCCCGAAGCCCTTCAGTATCAACGACTAGTATATAATCAATGTTCAGACTTTGTTGGAGATTCTCATCCACTTTAATCAGTTGCATGAACGCCCCCCTGGTGCATCTCCCGGCACTGACACTAAACTGCAGACCGAACATGGCATTTAGCAATGTTGACTTCCCAGTGCTTTGGATACCAAGCACAGAAAGAACAAACACCTTTTTGTCTCCTAACTTCTCCGTCAACTTGTCAAAAACTGCTCTCACCCATTTCAGTGGCACGTATGAAGCATCGCCGTCCATCAGCTCAACGGGATACCCTGAAGCCATCAGGTCAGCTGCAATTTGGGGAAGTTCAAGAAAATGTTGATCTTCTTGGGGCAAAGTACCAAGAGCTTCATAAATCTGAGCAACCTCTCTGAAAATGTGTTCAAGGCCAATCGTAGAAGCAGTTATCTCAGCTGAGACTGTTTCCAAGTTACGTTTCAATACATTTTCTGAGTCACCATTTTCCCCTGGGTCTGTTTCTTCCAGCATTCGTGACCATAAGACATGGTATTTTTGGCGAAGTTCTGCAAGGCGGTCAGAGATCAGGTCATCCATAAATACTTTCAGCCACTGCAAGAAATATTTTTTGGTGATCTCTGAATGGGACTGGAGAATTTCCAGCACCGACCTCATTAAATCATTGTGGGAGGATGCTCTCCTTATCTGATCATGTCGTATAGCACGTTTTTCTGATTCAATTTGGCTCCGGTGCTGTTCAATGCTTCTCTTCATTTTATCTTGTAAGCGGCTAAGTTCCTTATCTTTCTTACACCACTTGTGCCATAATTCTCCTTGAAGAGGCAATAGCTCTTCCTTCATGCCCGATACGTTAGTCTCCTTGAAGAGGACCATCACTGTCTGTGCCATTGACTTGGCTTGTTTACACTCTTCTTTGTCTTCGTCAATGAGAAAACGATGCTGACGAGCAATTTCTACACAGGTTTCAAGACTACAAGTGGGGTTCGAACCAGCCAGTAAATCTTTAATTGTTGTTGCCAGTTCATCTATTAATTCTGCTTCATTTCTGTTCTTCATGCCTATTTTTATGTTTAGATTGGATTTACCTGCTACAACGTTTTCTTTTTCAGTCAAAAGACATACAAAAGGCTTTGGAGATTTCAGGAGATCACTTACAATTTGCTTGCCTATTTTGTTCTCATCAGAAGTTGTAAAGAGCACTACATTTATAGAAGCGATCTCCTGTAAAAATCTGACCTGTTGCTCGTGCTCTCGTGCATCCCCGTGAAGATTAGTGAAGGCGATGCAATTGTCAAATCTGTCATCATCCTTTCCACCTGGACAGTACCAGGAGATTTCCACAACCCCGTTCATCAGGAGACAATCTTTACTGCTGCCTCTACAATCACGATGGAAAAAAACGTCATGTTTGTGCTTACTCAGCAGAGCATTCAGGATCTTAGACTTAGAAGAATGAGGCGAATGACCAATCCGTGTGAAGGACACCACAGGTGTATCTGCTTGATAAATCAGTTTGTTTTTATAATTTTTAATGCTAGTCTCCACTCCTGATTTCTCACCATGATGCCAACTCTTTTTAACTTGGCTAAGGGACCAAAGAGGGAATTCTATTTGTGAAGTACGAGGATTTGGCACCAGAAGTGGGAGCGCAAACTGGCAGAAAGCGAGCTTTGTTGAAAGATACTGTCTCATGAAGTCATCTGCACAATGAAAAATTGCCATCTGGATGTCCATTGGGTGCACGTGTGTCTGCCTTGATGTACCAGACTCATTAGTTCCCTCATCATCATTTAAAAAGTCCTCGTAGATATCCGAGGTTGCATCTGAGTATTCGTCCATCTTGCTTGACGTGTTCAATGCACTTGTTGTTCCTTGTTTTGTTTTACAGTCATCTTTGCAAACCAGATACCGTACCCGATAGTCCAGCATCAACAGCTTTTGCAAAAAATAAAATGGCAGTTCACTCTCGGTGCTGGGCTGGCTGTCATGTAAAGAAGTCTTGTCAATCACATGGAAATCTGCCATCCCCATTTTCCTTGGATAGTAGTTTTCAAGTCCAAGTCGTCTGATCAAATTGAGAAAATCTTGAGTTCTGAATCCTTCAGACATTTTAACATCCTTTGGTAGCACTTCGGGCTGTGGCTTTGGTAGGGGTGTCTGCTTAGCCCTTTGACAGACATGCCTTAGTTCTTTTATTATATCCTGTTTCTGCAGATTGCTACTGGAAGTTTCATATTCTCCTTTTACAAGGGTATTTAGGTCTCTTTCCAGGGCATTCCAGTCATCACATGCATCAGGCTTCATAAAGACATTAGCTACTTCACCTGACAACAAGTTTCCCAGGTGACGCTTCATGAAAGTCAAACGTTTGTTCTTCTCCTCTGGAGACACGTCTTTGAATTCAGTTGTCACTGTCAGACCTGTCAGTAACAGGAAAGCCTGAGCTCTGGAAACATCCTGATCCCTAAGCGTCAAATATCTCTCATGTGCCCTTTGCATTTCCTTTAACATGAAGTTAATTTCTGGGCACCCGAGGAGATACTGAAAAGTGTGACTTTCCACCCGGTATCCTGTGCTGGCTGCAATGGAGAGCAATAACAGTTCTGTGTCTATCTGCTCTCCGTCCTGTAGAGCCTTCAGCAAGGAACAGAAAGCTAAGCTCACATCCAAGCTAGCCTTTACTTTTGCTGCCTCCACTGCGGCTGGGGAGGAGTTAGGCCCATAGGTAACAGCCTGTATGTAATTCTTCATGTCCTGTAGGACTTGAATGAAATCAGCAAATTCAGAAACACGGACAGATTTTTGCTGCTTTTCTTCTTCATGAAAGATCCACTGCAGGATGGAGGAAGATTTGGGGAAATTCTTAACTGAATAGACATGAGGGTCCAGAAGGCAGCGCAGCAGAGATTTAGTGGACATGGTGTTATGTGCAGGTAAATCTTTGCATAGTAAAACTGTGTTTTCCAGGAAATCCTGAAGCACCTTATCCGACAGGCAGATGTTGATCCAGGTCCTGTTGTGTTTTGTTTTTTCAATTAGCTTCTGTTTGAAATTGAGCAGAGTCACCAGCTGTTCTTCATCCCCAGTGACTTCCCAGGTCTTCATTTCCTCTAAGAACGATCTGGCCTCATCCACTGCACTGAGTGATTCCTCCCCAACCAATGTACTTGCACTGAGCGTTGTTAGGGCTTCATAGGCCCTTGTGAGGCTGCTGCTCATTTGATAAACATCTTTAAAATCTTGTCTGTGATTGGACAGGATTATGTCCCACACTGGAATCAGCCGAGAGCCTCTGTCAATAACAGACCAGGTTTTGTTACTGGCCAATAGTCCAGATTTCCATGCTGTGAGGGAATCCACTCCAGGTGGGCCCCCTGTCTTGGTCACAAACAACTGAATCTCTGTGTGCATGCGTTTTCTATCTGTGCCCTGAAATGAGGCTTCAGAACCTGATTTTGACACAGTAACACCAGCTGAAATGCTCCAACCAAAGCCACTATAGCTGCCCCCAACATAGGAGCTGAGTGCATCAGATGTTTGTTTCTTCACCTCGTCCAGCTGCTCTGCCCGGAATCCCTCAGAAGACGCTTTCCACCAGAATATCCCACCCAAGTGAAGGGGGCCCTGGTTTACATGAGACCCGAATCTCTTGAAGAAACTCCCGCCCCTGCTCTTCAGCATGTTGAGCTTGTCCGGCTCTGGGGTGTGACTCAAAAGCTGCTCCATGACTTTTAACTCTTGCAGCGCTGCACTGGAAAGTCGAAGCTGATCCTTGGGGAAGTAGCATGAGGCCAGTGGGATGTAGCTGTACTTGGTGGTGCAAATGTAAGTGTGTTCAGAGCGGGATTTGTGGGTTTCTTCAGATTCTGAAGAGCTGCTGTGATCTGAGCTGGTTTCAGCACTAAACCCCCGAAATCCACCTTTGGCTGCAACACTAATGCTGAAGCCCAGCTTCTCCATGGCCTTTGTGAATGTGGATTCTGCTTCAGCCGATGAAAACTCCTTCTTCTCAAACAACGGCCCTTGCTCTGGACCAAAGAGCTCGAACCCTTCTGGGATGTCTATGAGCTGTTCTCGCTTCTCCACCATCTCTGCAAGCTTCTTGGTCTGGTAAATGCCCTGCAGGGCCAGCCCTCCCGACGCCCATCTCAAAACTTCCTTGTCAGGGAGATTCTCACTCTGGGACACCGACTCCTCCAGGAAGCTTAATTGCTTGTGCACATTCTCCATCACCTCCATCAATGGCTTCTCAGACGGTGCCCAATACTCTGGGGCGATGTCCATAGCTTGCCGCAGCTCCTCCTCTTTCTTTCTTACAGCTTCCTCATGTCGGCTTCTGCCTTTCTCCTGCATTTCTTTTAGCTCCTTCAGTGCCGACTTAGCCTGCTCCTGCCTCTTCTTTAGCATCTCCAAGCGTTGCTCCTGCAGCTGCTTCATTGTTGCTTTGCTGTCTATCTTAAGTAGCTCTTGGAGCGCCTGCTTTTCCCATGTGTGCTGTACGTCACATTCTAACTTTAGGTAGTCGTCATATTGCAGGTGTTTCAAGGCTTGGTAGAGGTAACTCCAAGTTGTTTGTGTAGTTTAGGCAGCCAGTGCTCTGCATTCAGACCCACTGTTTCCAGTCTCTTGGCTAGTTCATCCTTTGCAGGGTCTTCCTGAGCTGAATTCTTGGGTTTTTCTTTTCCCGTAGACATGGCTGTGAAATGGAATAGAAAAATAATATCACACTTTCATGAAGACGTCTCTCCCTCCCTACCTCCGCCAGCTCCATTCCCAGCCATACGTAATATATAATGGGCTACACTGTGGCACAGGATGGATAAGAAATTATGACTTTGAAAAAATAAAAATAAATTAAGGATTTTTTATTTAAATATATTTTTCTTTTAAAAAATAAACCTATTTGAAATTATATTTGAAATGATCAAAATATATGTTAAGGCCTAAACTTATTATAATGTATTAAAATCATTTAAACAAAATACAATTAATATGAAGTAGTATGTTTGCTGGCTAATTTTTAAAGAAAGTCAAACCACTGAATGGCTGGAAGTCGTTATCTAAGCACCTGGAACCAGAGTTTGCTGAAGGGCTAAACTAACTTTTGACAGCAGTAGCCTCTTCTGCAGGTGCAGTGAACATTTTCTTCATCTCAGTTTATTCAACTAGGTCAGTTCATTCAAAATTAAGAAACGAACTGGGAGTTGATGAAGCAGGAACTCTTGTTTTCCTCTTCCATTCTATGAATAAAAACTAGGTCTGAGAGAATGAGATCTACTAGTTCTAAAACCCTGCAGGTTGGGATGAACAGAAACAATATTGCAATTTACTAACTACAGATAATACTTCCTTTCATAAATCTGTCAGTTTTAAATATGAAATATGTTTTAATAAACATTTTTCTTATATTCAGCACATTTAAGGTAGTTTTATTTAACTAATAAGAACAAAACTTTAAATGCATTTTTTGCATTTTCACTTGAATTCCAATTTCCATTAAAATAGAACTTGACACAAATCATAAGTAAAAAATTAAACATAATCTCAGACATAAGAAATTCATTATTCACTGTTTTTCTAATATAATAAAGAAATGTAAAAATTAAGAATCCAAATGAATGTATGTTAGGCAATGTAATTATTTAAATAAATTTGTATAGATATAGGGTATCCTCCTGGTTAGCAAAAAGTACTATCAAATTTAATGTGAAGGCTCTAATTCATTGCAAATCAACATGTTTTTCGTAGTTAGCAACCACTGAGACTCAACCTTTCTTTACGTAAGTATCTAAAGATACAAATGCAAAACAAGATTAAAATTATTTAAATCAATAATTCCTGCTTGCTGATTGAAATCATTATTCAAATCAGTTATTTAAATGGCTTTGATTTAAATCAGAGCACCCTGGCTACGACGCTGGATAGGATGTGATGTAGTGCTGTTGAGGTGCTCTGGGCGGGATTGTGTCAGGGGTAGGAAAAAATAGTATGTGATCATATAATTAAAGGCTGTACCATTAAGACTGCCTGGGCAACCTTATTTCTGGCATTTCCTACCTTTTGAGTGCTTAACTTTGCAACCGTAGTAATGTTCTTTTAACATAGTTTGTGTGTGTGCCTGCATGTCATTTCCTATGTTTTTAAAAAAAAGTTTTTCAACAGCAATTCCATCATCTGGCATCATACTGAAAACCACATGGGTCATCAGCAGGGTCGGAACCTTTAGATCCGCCACACAGACCTCTGTCACTTGACGTAACTGAGTCACTGATAGCAGTAGCAGGTTGTTACCCAGTCTCCTTGCCCACCAAGTCCTAGTCTCACCCGTCCAGATTCCTGAACTTGGGCCTGTCGCCTGAACCGCCCCCCTTACATTGATCCGTCCCACTCTGCTCCCCCCTTTTCCCTCCTGAACCCAGCCCCCACCCAACATTTATCCCCCAACCTGCTTCTGAACGCCACCCCCACCTTTAGCCCCACTAAGTTGCTCCCAAACCTGCTCCCTCCCCCTTAGCCCTGCTGACCCACCCTGACCCCTGGCCTCCACCCTAAGCCTGGACAGCTGGCTCATGGACACAAGACAGCCCCCTCCCCCCTCCACCCCCCATACCCCGGCTCTTTCGGCTGCTGCTTGTTCCCCCATGTAGCCCTGCCAGTCCCGCACCCGGATCTCCGGCACCTCCCCCTTAGCCCGTGCAGCCTGTCCCTGGCACCCTTTCCTGACACTTTAATCTCCCCAGACTGCTCCTGAACCCACCCCTGTCTGTTCCTGAATCCTGCCTGCCCCCCACCCTGCCCCCTTAACACCACCAGTCCTGCTCCTGAACCCACCCCTGTCTGTTCCTCAATCCTGCCTGCCCCCCACCTGCCCCTGCCCCCTTAACACCACCAGTCCTGCTCCTGGGCCCAGGCCTGGCTTTGCTCTGCTGAGCTCAGGTGAACACTGATTTCTACA
>NC_088793.1:4470802-4592461 GCF_011386835.1 Chrysemys picta bellii | reverse complement strand
CCCGCACCAAGCACCCAAAACTCCCTCCCAGAGCCTGCACCCCCAACCCCCAGCCCAGCCCAGAGCCTGCACCCAGCACCCAAACTTCCTCCCAGAGCCTGCACTCCAGACCCCCTCCTGCACCCCAATCTCCTGCCAGAGCCTTAGGCAGGTGGGGGGGGGGCAGACTTGGACCCGTTCTGGGCATCACCAAAAATGATACAGACCTGAGCCCAGTCAGCCCGGCCCTGGCACCTTTTCCCAACACTTTAATATCCCCCCCCCCAAGTCTGCTCCTGAACCTGCCCGCCCCCTCCTCCTCCCCCTCCCAGCCTGCCCCAGCATCGTCCCCGTCCCCGAGCCTGCGCCGGGGCCCCGGCCTGCCTGTGCTCCGCTGAGCTCCTGGGAGCACCGATTTCTTCATTCCTCTGACTAGCCTTGTTCTCGGGCCTGAACTGCCGCAGAAAGGCCCCGGGATCCCCCCAGCGTCCATTAGCCCAGCAGAGAATACAGGAGAGCAGGGGGCAAACGAGAGCCCCCTAGGCACGGGCATGAGACCCTCCCCCCGCCCCAGGGGGAAATACCTGCATTAGGAGACTGCACCCTCTTTCCCCAATGCCTTGTAGCTGCCTCCTCCGGTCCCCGGCAGCTTGTTCACTTTCACTTTCACTTTCACTCCGCCTGGACTTGCTTGCAATCTCAGCTGGCTTCTGCTTTCCTAGAAATCACAGGTATTCTCCATAAGGGCTGAGATTTCCTGTAGGGAGTCCACTGTTTCCCCGCAAGCCTGCGTGCAACTCAGTTCAAACACAGACAATTCAGTGCTGGAGATTTCGGTAGGGGGTTAGCTTAGATGGGGCTACAGTTCGCTCCTAAGCCCATCCACACAGAATGCCGAAATGAGATGCCACTTGCTGTAGACTGTGGAGATCTTCATAATAGGTTCATCCGGTTTCTTTCTTACCTGCTTTGATCAGCAAAAATCATCAACAATGTAGTACGTATATATACCTATCTCATAGAACTGGAAAGGACCTTGAAAGGTCATGGAGTTAAGTCCTCTGCTTTCACTAGCAGGACCAATTTTTGCCCAGATACCTAAATGGCCCTCCACAAGGATTGAACTCACAAGCCTGGGTTTACTGGGCCAATACTTAAACCACTGAGCTATCCCTCCCCATAGACATTTACAATGTTGTCATTAGGTTTCAGAGTCAACATGTCATTCAGCTAAATGTAGCAGTTCATGTCTGCCGGAGATACAGTTTCAAGCTGTCTGAATGCTCCAGGAGACATTCTGCACTGGTTACATTGGGTCACTTTTAAAGGGGGTGGATTTTATTTTGGGAGGTGGGTTGTTTGTTGTTGTTGTTTTTTGAGGTGTGGGGGTGAAGAGGTTGCAACCATGTGAGTTAGAGACTTAATTTTGTTTTGAATTGGAACTTGGATTCTAGAGCACAAGATGCAGCCACTATAGAAAAATCCAGGATACATGTTGGGTGCCGAGTTAAACCCGCACCTGCATGTTTATGCTTGGCACAGTCTGACATTGCAGTGTCTCACTGTGCAATCTACAGCGTCCGTGAACATGGCGTATTTCGACTGGAAGCGCGTCTCTCGGATACAAAGGCAGTGGCGGGAGGGCTCACCTTAGCACGAGAGACGAGCCAGCTCTGAACCAAACTTTCCCACCTTCCGTTTGCCTGGCAAAGACTCAAGTCAGAGCAAAAGCTGCTTCTGCTAACAAAGCCATTCTCCCCTCTCACCGCAGAGGGGCAGCTCTACCCTGGGCATTAATTAGCCGGCTGGCATTTATAGAGATGCCCTTTCATCCATGGCTCTCCCCCTCCCAGAGCTGGGGGGCTTTTCCCTTCAGCCATTGGTTACCACCCTGATGGGGTTCTAGAGCTGCTGGGGGGTGCTGACGCAGCCCAGGAGGAAGACAGATGGAAGTGGAGAGCTCGTGGGGTCCAGGCCATGAGCCTGCACGCTGCCCAGGGTGAATTTCACGCAGACTAAACCTCTGACCTCACAGCCGCAGCCATTTTGCTCTCCAGGAGTTATTTGCAAACAGACCTTGAGTTTGACGAGTTTATTGGCAGCAGCGGATTATCAGGGACACGTTATTCCATCTTCTCCCCGGCCCCTCCCCACCTACACTTCCCTTCTCTGTATCGACTGCTTCCAAACCTGCCCTCCGGGACAGAGGGGACATGAAACCCGCTGGGGCTGCAGGTGCTTTTCCATGCTTTGCTAAAGCTCCTAAATTTGCTTCCCATGTAGCTCTTGGGCCAAATGCAGCCTGGGGTCAATGGACGTGTCTGGGCCAGACCCAGCAAGGATATAAATGGTGGGGGAGGTTACAGGTTGGGTGGCTGCTGGTCAGAAACCAGGTGTAAATGGTATGGAATTAGTGCAACTTGCATTGATCTGCATCCAGTGCATGTGCACAAGGCATCCACACACACTCCTGGTGTAACTACTCCACTGACACCAACGGGCTACTAGGATCTTAGCGATGCCTTTGGCCCTCAGAGTCCAAGACAAAGGTAGACAATAGGTCTGAGACCCAGCCAAAGAACCCTCCTGTATCCCTGGGGGAACCTCGCTCCAGCCACTGAGAGGACAGTAATACAAAGACTATACGGTAACAGCTTCGTTATCTGGCATATTGAAGGAATGGGGGCTGCCAGTAAATAAAACATTCCGGTTAACTAAGAGGGAGGGAGTTTGGGTGCAGGAGAGGGCTCAGGGCTGGGGGTTGGGGTACAGAACGGGGTGCGGGACATGGGCTCTGGGAGGGTATTTTTGGGTGTGGGAGGGGGCTCAGGGCTGGGGGTTGGGGCATGGGAAGGGGTGCAGGGAGCCGGATCGGGGCAGCACTCACCTCGGGTGGGTCCCTGCAAGGGGCAACATGTCCCTGCTGCTCCTAGGTGGAGGCGTGGCCAGGCGGCTCTGCACGCTGCCTCCAACCACAGGCACCGCCCCCGCAGCTCCCATTGGCCATGCTTCCCGGCCAATGGGAGCTGCGGAGCCAGCGCTCAGGGCGGGGCAAGGCAGCGGCAGCATGCAAAACTGCCCGCTGCCCCTTCACCTAGGAGCATCAGGGACATATTGCTGCTTCCGGGTAGCCATGCAGAGCCAGGTAGGGAGTCTGCTGGCCCCGCACCAACCGGACTATAAACCGGACTTTCAGTGAAGATCAGAAATCCCAGTTTATAGCGATTTCCGGTTGGAAAAGTGCTGGAGAACACAGCTTTTACTGTACATTGTACTGGGCAAAATCCTCGTTCCATTGAAACCAAAAGCTCTCACTGAACTCAGGGGAGGCAGGCTTTGGGCCTTTGTCTCTGCAGCGAAGCGTTCCACTCATCACATGGTTCTAGCAAAAGATTCCAGTTACAGCCAAAGTGGCTATTAAACCTGGTTCAGTTCCTTTCGGAATGCCTCAAACCGGGCCTTCGGCGGGGCTTTGTAGGTATCTGTGCCCAGCCGACGGTATTGCCACAGTTCATTATCGTGACACGTACTGTCCCCAGAATGGGTTGTGTGTGAGCCACAGGGCACCCAGTCACACACTGGCTATTGCTCCTTTTACTTGTAGTGTTTGTCTAAGAAAGGGAATGAACTCGCTGTCTGAAAAACAATACAGGAGGGAGTAGATGGTGGAAATGGTATGACTGGGTGATAATAATGACTTCTTCCAGACCAATTTCCCCACTGATTGTATGACTGAGTGTCTCTGTTTTATAATATATATATAGTGTGTATGTTTGTGTGGGTGGGTACATACACTGAAATTAGTGGCAGCTATTGGGTACTGATCACTTGAAATCAGGTAATTTATTTAGGTGCCTTAATCTAAATTTATGCACTTAACTTTAGGCCCCACAGTTTGAAAATCTGGGCTTTTATTTTTTTGCCATCAATGTTCTCAGATTTTATGAGGAGTCGAGCGGGGTGCTGCCACCAGGGGGCCCACACAGATAACTTACATCATCCTTTGCTGCTGCGCTCCTGTAGTCTGTGGAGTTGGAATTCCCTGGGCAGCTGTTGGTAAATACGTTACTGAAGGCACAAAGACTCTGTTGCAGGACCTCACTAAGCTGCAGTTTAAAAAACCACGCTTGATTGCTAGTACAGAGGGAGCCCGCTGCTTGAGAATGATGTCAGCTCTTAGTGTGCATTTGACCTGGGTTTCTCTTGAAAGCTCTTTCCAAAGACTCACTTCTCCTGCAATGTCCACAAGTAGGGGGGTGAACAATCACCAAACCCAAACCCTCCACCTTATGTCCTTCTTGGTGCAGCTCCAGTGGGTCCTGGCTTCTCTGTGTCTTTCAAATGCAAGCTCTTTGGGGCAGGGAACTTGCTTTCTTCTCTGTCTGTACAGCACCTAACACAACAGGGCCTTGAGCTTGATCAGAGACTGTAAATGCTACTGAACTAGAAACCAGTATAATGGGGACTTGTCTTTATTCTGTACAACACCTAGTACAGGGTCAGTGCTGCACAACCAATAATGGAAACTGTGGCACTTGCAGTTTGCATCATAGAAGAGCAGGGTTGGAAGGGATCTCAGGAGGTTATTGGGCCAACCCGCTGCTCAAAGCAAGACCAATCCCCGGACAGATTTTTGCCCCAGCTCCCTAAATGGCCCCCTCAAGGATCAAACTCACAACCCTGGGTTTAGCAGGCCAATGCTCAAACCACTGAGCTATCCCCCCTCCCTCCCTCCCTCCCTCTCTCTCTCTCTCTCTCTCTCTCTCTCTCTCTCACACACACACACACACACACACACACACACACACACACACACACACACACACACACACACACACACACACACTCTCTCTCTCTCTCTCTCTCTCTCTCTCTCTCTCTCTCTCTCTCTCTCCTCTCTCTGGAGCAGGGGGGTCTGCCCCTTTAAAGGCCTGCAGAGCCCGGGAGCAGCAAGCCCTGACCCACATAGAAGCCCAGCAGGTGTCGGGAACCAGGTGATCCAGCCAAGCAGCAGGTAATGGTTGGCTGAGTCCCAGTGGAAGGGATTAAAACAGAGCTGGGGGTGGCTGACTGCTCTGTCCCCACGTTGGCGGACAGGCCCACCGGGCCACAACCACATTAGCCCAAAAGGCTTGACAGCATTATAAGACATAGCAGTGGCATTCTGCCAGGGACACAGTGCAAAATTCCCCAGAACCCCCGTCTGGCAGACTTCAGGGCAGGGCACATTGGTTGAGCTCCGTGTCCTGCTGTGTGGAAGCAGAAGGACTGGGATGGGGCAGGATGGTGAGGGTGGGCTACGCCAGCAAGTGGTGGTCTCTGTCCCCCATGCGTTCCCCAAAGCAGTGCTTTCTCCTGGGTCAGTCCGCAGCAGTGGAAAGGGAAGGACAGGGGTGGGAGGTGGATTTGGCCAGTGACTCCCATCGCCACATGGATCCCCCGGCTTTTATCTCCGTTAATGGGCAGTGATGCCCTGGGGAGAGGCTGCCATTCCCCTAGCTCCCCACTGAGACCCGCTGCACAAGGGCTCTTTGTGTAGAGATGCCCAGTTTGGCCCTTTTGCAGCTGCACAAACCTGTGGGGGAGGATTTTGCTTGGCAGCAGAGCTCTCTACTGCTGCAGGGATGGGCTCCAGGCTGCTCCCAGGGGTAACCGTATGTATTATTTATGAGTGTAGTTTTTAATCACGCTGAAGTGCCTGGATGCTCCAGTGATGAAAATAATGGGTGGTTTTAGAGACGTGACTAAATAGAGGCCGGGATCAGTACGGACGGTTCCTTAGTCTGCAGAGAATAAGCACAAACAATTCCACATCATTGGGATGCATTCAGCCAATGCTCAGCAGTTAAGTGGTGCTGAACCAGGTGTTGAATAGGAGTTGAGTTCAGAGCTGATGGAAAAGGGGGAGGGATTCTGATCTCCGTGACCTCAGTGCAAGGCCCTGGCCACATGACAACTGTGAACCAAGTTTGTAACCATTTCATGGACTGATTGGCTCTCAACATGGTTTGTGTCTCCACAACCAACACCTGGTGAAAACAGGGTTAGTAGCCATGGCAGCTAAAGCGTTTCACACTTGCCTATGGCTGTGTCACTATAACTCGGCTGTGACGCTGTTGCGGACAGGACCCTCTCCCTACCCCCAACCGATCTGGCCAATCTGTCTTCTTCCCAGTTCTCTGTGAGCTGGGCTATCCCAGAATGCATTGCCCCATGGGCTACTGGTGCTGCCCTTTCTGCATATCCTTCAGCCACTCTGTTCTCTAGTGAGGATAGTTCTGTTGAGGAGAGCTGCCCAGATTTTCCCAGCATGCACTGATACGAACAAGGTTAGGCAGCATGTTAAGTGTGGATGCAATGACAAAAAAGCTGTGTGTGACCAATAACAGAATCACACAACCAACAGTAACTGGCTACTGCCCTAACTGGTTACAAAATCACAGTTAATAGGTGCAGTATAGACAGGATCTAAATCTGAAGCAACTCCTCTAAAGTCAATGGAGTTAATCCAGAATTACTCCGGTGTAACTGAAAGCAGAATTTGGCCAGGGTCCTGCCAAGTAAAGATTAGAAGGGCGGGGGGGGAATCAAACGAAGGTGAAATGCGTTACAAAGATGTCAGAAATCACCTTCCTCAAAACAGGGATCATGTACTCGCTGAGCCCAGCCTCCCAGAGAAGGGCTGAGCTGGTGAATTTCAGCAGGTGGGTTAAATTCAGGGGATCGCAAGGCCCTGGTTTGATTGGGAAGCCGGAGCAAAGAGACAGACTTGTCTTACCCCTCGCTCTGAAAGTGGCCAGGTTTGGGCTCAGGAATAGCTGCCGGGATTGAATTTAGGAGGGGCAAGCCCTGACCCGGAGAATGCCCTGCCCTCTCCTCCCCCCAACGTCATCCCTAGGACAGAGAACCAAAGCCCGTCTTCCGAGCACACGTGCTGAGGCAGGGGATAGGGAGAGAGCTGAGCTGAGCTAACCGGGGCCTAGCCAACTTGCTGTCTGGTTTTCACTTCTGGATCCTTTTGACTTCAGCTGGAGCTACGGCTGCTCGGCACGTGGGAAGCAATTGGAGCTTTATCGTTAGTAATTTCAGCTGGAAGTGAGCTGGCAGGCAGAGCAGAGAGCAGCACGCTGGGCTGTCTGTCCTACTCAAAAGGCCCTATTACCCACTAGCTGAAGCTTGAAAGTGGCCTTGGGCATTAGCCCTAGGGACAGCACATTGCAGTGATCTAGACTAGAGGTCACAACGGTCCAGATGATCACGGTCAGGTCTGAATCTGAGAGGAACGGTCAGCAAAAAATGAAGAGAGCCTCTGGCCACTGCCACTGCGTGGGAGTCCAGAGCAGAGAAAAGCCCAGGAGAAACCCAAGGCCTCAGGCTACTTTGACAATAGATAGGCCAGGGCCCTCAGCCGACAGAGCAGACACAGGCTTTGCCAGTTCCTCAAACTGCTTCCTCTTGCCAAGCAGCATTGCTTCCCTTTTATCTGAGCCGATGCCAGCGGGTTTCCAGCCAGGTCCCCGTCTCTGCCAGACATTGACCAGGCAGGGAATTGGTCCTGTCCCAGCCCACGGGGAAGGAGCCGTAGAGCTGCATGTCCATGGAATAAGCAGTGCAATATTTTATTTCATCTTCAGCCTTTTCCCAAAAATGTCTAATTGCCGTTTAGAGAGACAAGGTGGGTGAGGTATTGTCTTCTATTGGGCCAGCTTCGGCTGGCGAACGAGACAAGCTTTCACGTTCTTCTTCAGGCAGTTGCCTTTTGTTAATGAGGTTCACGGGCCACTTACCAGGGTAAGCAGGTTCTACAAGAAAACGGGAAAACGTTCTGTAACGAGAGGTGATCGGGTACCCAGGTGTAAATCAGGAGCAAGTCCGCTGAAGTAAAGTTACACTGATGTAAAACAGCATGAGCGGGAGGAGAATCAGGCTCCTTTGGACAGGTATAAATCCAGAGTAACTCCGCTGAGTTTGATTTACACAGTCAATCTGGTCCTCATTTCAATAGGAGAGGGGTATGTAAATTAAACAGAACAGCAGGCGAGGGAGAAAAGGGACATTTTCAGGTGCATTTTGAATGAGTATATAGGGCCAGACCCTCATCTAGTTTAATTCTGAGTAGCTCCATTGAGCTATGCTGATTTCCACTAGGTGAGGATTTAGCCTGGAGAACGGATGAGGTTGTTCCATATGGCTGAAGCTGCGGAGGAGACTTTAGTAGGGACAATGACAAGGCCGTAGAAAGAGACAGGGATGTGGAGACAGGAATAAAGAGAGAGAGACTGTTATTTGTATTGATCAGAGACACATGTCATTAGGTGAGATTCTTTCCTTCTTCATCTCACCCTTCTCTAGATGAAGTATTCAGCTACAATTGATTAAAGTGATAGTTCTAAAACCCAAGAGAAAACAAAATGTAACCGAAGAAGTGGGCTGTAGCCCACGAAAGCTTATGCTCTAATAAATTTGTGAGTCTCTAAGGTGCCACAAGTACTCCTGTTCTTTTCGTAAAACCAAATCAACTAATGCGAAGTTAACTTAAAAACAAAGAAAATAGTAAGACTGTGCTCATCTGAGGCTGTTGGTACAGCCGTTTTGGGGCAGGTTGACCATTTTGAGATCTGAGCAGCTGCTGGCGGGAGGTTTGTTAGTTTTCTGTAGTATATTCATATATTCAGGGCTTGACTCTCCTCTCAGTTACCCTGCGGTAAATCAGGAGTAATGTCACTAAAATCAACGCAGTGTAAAACCAGCCTCGGTGAGAGGAGAATCCGGCCAGCACTGAACTGAGGCCACATTAAACTGCGTTCTTGGGCCCTGACATGCTAAAAGTTTGTGTGTGTGAATGTACAGCTGGTGAAAGGAGCTGCACTGGCAGCATGGGAGACTGAAATCAGCAATTCACCCACTGAGCTGGTCAAATAAAAGCAATGGTAGTCCATGCTCCCCCCGTATCATATCAATGCCTGAGCTCTGTTTTAGAGGGGAATGCAGTGTCAGTCTGTTTCATGTATCTAGGTAAGTACGGCGAGGGCATCACCGCAGTATCTGAGTTCCTTCCACATTCTAAATGCAGGACTCCCTGCTCTGACTGGAGTGATTGTTTTTGGTAGGGGTGTTTTGTGTGTGGTCTCTATGGGGAAGCTAAGCTGAAGACGTGTTGTACGTTTCGTCATGGAGGTGCTGAAGTCCATGGTCGTTCTGATGTAACCTAAAGGCAAGCTCCCCAGTTGTGGGCTAGCTGTTGGGAAAACTCAGTTTCCATTTCTCAGAAGTCCATCGCCTGTTGAATCATTGGCCTCTCCTGTGACTGTAAACAGTGACAATGATGGAATTTGTGCTGTGGAGACTAATAAAGGGGTGGTACCCAGGAGACCTGGTAAGAGACTGATTTTCACTTTCCTGGCCCCAGTCATCTGACATGGTGTGATCTGACAGACTAGATGCCAGCTCAGGTCACAGCCAGGTCAGTTCACTTGTCTATCAGTATAGATCAAAGCAATTGTTAATTGTATGAGTGTGTTTGGCATTTAAACCGTATTAGCATAGATCAAAGCAAGATGTTTAAACTTCATGAAAACTAGTGGAATGTTATTTGTATTGTTTTCACTAACTGTTCCTGTTGTAACGTAACAGCAAACATTGACATATGTACACCCTGTATGTAAAAGGCCCCTCAAACTACATTTGCTTGTGAAATGCAAACGAAGAACTTTAGTGCTCAGGGTTGTGTGGTGATAGGATGTCAAAAGACTCCACATTCCTTCCTCCCTCTCCCTCGCCAAAGGAAAAGCTCAGGTGGATAGAGACCCTGTCAGCTTGTTTCCTGTCAGAAGAAGCTTTAAATATGGATACAAGGAAAGATCTTTTATCTCTGGATTGTTTTGGACTCTGACAGAGAAGTGTACCAGATGCAAAGTGGAGATCCCCAGAGAGTACCTGGGTTCCCTGAAAAGATTTTTGGAAAACTGGCAGTTTATTACATCTCTGCCACCATTTGGAATTAAAAACGGTGACTCACCTGTTAATATATTTTACCTGCTTTAACCTCTCAATAACTCTAATTTCTTTTTCTTTTTTTAACTAATAAACTTTTAGTTAGTTTACTAGAGAATTGGCTGCCACTGTTGTCTTTCATGGAAGATCTGATTAGTAGCAATTAATCTGGGGTATGTGACTAGTCTCTTGGGACTAGCAGCAACCTGATGTGGTGTGATTTTTGGTTTGAGTTACCTTTTATTACACAGTCCAGTTTGTCTGGATGGCAAGATAGGCTGGAGAGTCTGAGGGGACTGTCTGTGATTCCATGGTGAGACTATTACAGTGATCCAGGAGTTCACATTTGTCATGGGCTTGGTGAAATCTATCCAGTTTGGGCCGTCTGGCCTGTTTTCTGACAGAGGAACCTGAAAGAGGCACTCACAGTTGTGAGCCACTCCAGAGAGCACAACACATGGGTCAGGGTTACAAACAGTTAATACCTTTGTCATGTGGTGGGGGTCAGCATCCAATGGCTGTGTTACAGACACCTACACTCTGAGCATTGGCTTGAGACATCCCAATATAAGCCATTAGCCAGCCGCCTGATGAGAAAAAGTTTTAATTACTATCAACCTGGGTTAGATTTGCACGGGTGACTTATAAGTGAAAAACCCTATTATCTCATTAGTCTTCCTCTTAGCCCCTAGGACTTGCTATCCGATACAGCCTCGGAGAATGCCTGGTGCATCCACCTTGTTACCAAAGGTAACGATCATTGTCTATTTTTGAACAATGTAGAACACTGAGTGATGAATAACAGCAACTTGCAGTGTTAGATCCTTTGAACTGAAGACTGCTTTCCATTGTGCCGGCTGCCAACAACCCCGACAGGTCATTTCACCAGAGCACACAGACACACCCTTGTTTCCTTGGCCAAGCTGTCTCCACCAGGGATTGTGGGGTGATGGTGTACTGCCTCTACACCAGTCAGCAACTCCTTTACAGAAGGGGAATCCAAGGCTAGGTTTATGGCTGCATGGTGAGGGCCATAGTGGGTCTGAGCACCAAAGCACACAGAGGGAGCGTGGAGGACAGCATGCATCAGAGCCTCCTGCAAAGGCCTGGAGACCTGGAAGCATGGTTCTCCCCAGCCTTACGACGAGTGGGGATTTTGTTACTACCGTGGACCTGCAGTGCCCAGTCCCACACCCAGGCCTTCCAGCCTCAGATGCAGTAAAGTGGCATTGTCACCGCTACCTGTGTAGTTTTACAACCCCCTATTTACAAACGGCTACTTCTCCTCAAGGATTTATCTGTAGGGTCTCTAGGCCCAGCTGGCTCCCGGTGGTGGCCACGGCACCTCTGAGGCTGCAGCCTACAAGGACAGACCATCCTGTGTGAGTGCAGCACCTGCAGCCCAGCAGGGTCCCGGCCCCTCCAGCCCCCGGGGGCTACAGCAATGGGCCGGGCCCTGCTCCACCAGTGCCTGGCACCCAGCAGGCTGGCCTGGCCACAGGGGACCCCTACCACCCTTTCACTAGGGTGCCTGGGATTCTGCCCCTATTGGCCCCCTTGCACCAAGGGGCTCCCCTCTCCCCCTGCAGGGGGCAGCCCCAGGGTGACCCAGCCTCAGGGCCATCTGCTGCCTGGCTGGGAGGTACCACGTGATCACAGGCAGTGCTTGCCCCAGCCTATCCCAAGATGGCGGCAGCGGGAGGGCCGACGCGGTGACGTCAGCAGGCACGCCGGGTGGGCTGATGCCGAGCCAGGGGAGGGCGTGAGCGTGATTCGGGAGGCGGCTACGGCAGCCGGTGGGGTCCAAGTCAAGTCTGCTCCGCGCCGCCAGTCCCCTCGCGGCTGCTGCTGTCAGACCGGCCGCTTCCTCGCCCGCCCCGCCGCCGCCGCCATGGCCGGCTACGAGTACGTGACCCCCGAGCAGCTGGCCGGCTTCGACAAGTACAAGGTGCCTGCGGGCTGGGGGTGTCTGTGTGGGGAGCCCCGGGGGGTGATGGGCCGGGGGGTCCGTGTGCGCTCCTGGGAGGTGATGGGCGGGGAGCGCCGGAGGGCGGGGGGGGTTCTGTGGGGGGTGCCACGGGGGGGGGGGGGTCCGTGTGGGCTCGGGGGGGGGTGTCTGTGTGGGGAGCCCCGGGGGGTGATGGGCGGGGGGGTCCGTGTGCGCTCCTGGGAGGTGATGGGCGGGGAGCGCCGGAGGGCGGGAGGGGTTCTGTGGGGGGTGCCACGGGGGGGGTCCGTGTGGGCTCGGGGGGGGGGTGTTCTGTGTGGGGAGCCCCGGGGGTGATGGGCGGGGGGGGGGTCCGTGTGGGGAGCCCCGGGGGGTGATGGGCGGGGGGGGGTCCGTGTGGGGAGCCCGGGGGGTGATGGGCGGGGGGGGTCCGTGTGGGCTCGGGGGGGGGGGTTCTGTGGGGGGAGCCCCGGGGGGTGATGGGCGGGGGAGGTCCCTGGGGGGAGCGCCGGAGGGCGGGGGGGGGCATTTCCCGAGGCAATGCGCCTCAGGCGGCGGCCCCCCCCGCGGACGTGCCCCGCTGCCCCCCCCCCCCCCCCCGGGGCGCCGTGACGCGCGCGGTGTGTGTGTGGGGGGTGGCGGCCCCGCCCCGGGCTCCCCCTCGCCGCTGCCCCGCCTGCCCGGGCCGGATGCCCGCTCCAGGCGCTTGGCTTGCGCCTTCCCCGCCCGGCTCCGGCCGGGGATCCGGGCTGGCAGGACGGCCCCGGGCGCGGATCCCACCTGCCGGGGCTGGAGCCCGCTGGGGGCGGGGGGGGAGGTGCAATTCTCCATCTTCCCCGCGCCGGGGGAGGGGGTGTGCGGCTGTCGGGGGGGGGGGCTGCGCCTCGTGCTGCGTTTCCCCCTTCGCGCCCTGGCACCGTCTCTTGCTCAAGGGCTGCCCTGGGGGTAGATTCCCCCCGTGAGCCCACCCTCGGGGGTGCTGGTTCTTGCCCGAGCCCG
Organism: Chrysemys picta bellii; assembly: GCF_011386835.1. NCBI lineage: Eukaryota > Metazoa > Chordata > Testudines > Emydidae > Chrysemys > Chrysemys picta. The sequence goes on along the minus strand of NC_088793.1, from coordinate 4,579,542 downwards.
CCGACTGCACGGGCTGGCTCTGATCCGGAGTCACATCCCACTGCCTAAAGCCGGCCAAGTTCAATATCCGGAACCGTTTCCTTTGTCTCCCCCCCAGAGCTCGTACCATGTCTAACGTTCAATGGGTGATTCAGGTATAATGGAGTCCCCAGGGGAAACTTTGACCTTTCTTGTGGTTGCGGCTGCTTTGCTCATTTGAAATGGGTGTGTTTTCTAAAAAAGCGTTTGCTGCCCGACCCTCACTGTCTATGCAATCGTTTCTCAGGCTGAGAAAATCCTTCTCTGGCCAATCAGACTGGGTTGGGCAGCAGCAGCTTTTGTAACATGACTGAGTCAAGCTAGTGATGACACAGGATTGGGGCTTCGCAGTGTGTTCTGAATACAGTGGGTGTAGACACCTGCCTGTTTGTGTGGCAAGGTTGTTGTTAACTGGGTTTGTGGCTTTCCGCAGTAGGACTGTTTTGTGTTGCAATGTTGTTGTTGACTGGGCTTGTGGCTTTCCGCAGTAGGAGTGTGCTGTCAGCTTGCTGCATGGGGTCTGAGTCACATGAGTCACCTTGATGTTAATGGGAGTTGTGGGACTAGAGCTGTATTGAGCTGCGAATACCTTATGGATTCAACCATGTTAAATACATGGGTGCACGTTGCTGTTTATCTTGCAAAAACTGATGGATGTTCTTATACAGAAGCTGATCCTCTGATGTAGATGAAACGTGTGGGAGCAATGAGTAAATGTACATCGATGAAACGTATTTAAGGAAATCATTGTAAACATGAGTAGACTTTTGGGGGGTATCCAAATTTCAGTATACAGAAGCAGACGTTGTACCAAAACTCATGGTCCCTTTTATAATGTTCTAGGGACACTTGACATAAGAGTCATTATATTAAAATAATATTTTCTTTATCTGTGGCACTAATAAAATTTCACTCCGATCAACATAACTATAAAAATTTGATTTATTTTTTTTATAATTGATATTAATCCCCCCCCCCCCCCCCCCCGCATCAGTAGTGAAACTAGACAGGTTAACTTCACCTTCTACTTAGGCCTGGTCTACACTTGGGGGGGGTGGGTAAGATATGCAACTTCAGCTATGGGAATAGCGTAGCTGAAGTCGACGTATCTTATTTCGACTTATCTCCCGTCCTCACGGTACCGGATCGACGGCCGCGGCTCCCCTGTCGACTCCGCTACCACCGCTCGCCCTGGTGGAGCTCCGGAGTCAATGGGAGCGCGTTCGGGGATCGATCTATCGCATCTAGATGAGACGCGATAGATCGATCCCCGATAGATCGATCGCTACCCGCCGATCCAGTGGGTAGTCTGGACGTACCCTTAGTTTTGCTGTCTGGTCTCGGGCACTAGAACGGTATTGTATCCCATTTAGGTTTTTTTATACAGCACTTATCACCATCGTATCTGAGTACCTTCAAGAGTTAAAACCTCGTGATTAATACCAGTCAAGCGGGGTTCCTCTAATCACAGTAAATTTGAGTGGAGGTGACAGGAGAAATGTGGCCTACTTTTTTTTATCTTCTTTCTAGCTTCTGATTCTGCATGTGTATCTCAGCATCCCATACTCTGACACGTGTTGGTGTGCAAATTATTTCTGCTACTGGAAGGATGGAAGTCTGGAATCCAAAGTAAAGGGTTCTTGTTCAAGGTCATGTACAAGCCCAATGCTAATTTTGCTGCATGTAAAATTCTGTAAAATGCAGCCATGCATTATTAAAGATGGCAAAGAAACCTGAAAAATCTGAAGGATATAACATGTGGTCTGCTCAAGCACACCCATTTATGGCCTCCAGCATCCAAAGCACTATCTTGAAGGATCTATTCTGCTGTTTAAAACTTTCTGCCATTGAAAGGAGAATAGTTGTGTAGGTACGATTCTCCAGTGGTACACAAGCTTGCCAGCAAACGGTTTAACAATAAGCATTGTTGTACAGTTTAACAATAAGTGTACTTGGTGCTTCACAGTGATTGTAGACCAGAGTTCTGCCATGAGGTACTTAGTCTGGTTCCCTCCAATATTTTAGGGAAGTGTACAATGGGTGCAGGCTAAGAAGTGGTCTCAATGTGTACTCCAAATTGGGTGAATAGGTGAGAAAACACAAACAAATTACTACTTCAAGTCTTGGTGTAGGGGAGGCTTGAAGGAAATCCAGCCCTTTCTGAAATAACGTATTCACTACTTAGTTACAGTAATGCCTACCTCTTGTATAATGCATGTTTTTCATCCATAGGCCACAAAGCACTTTACAAAGGCGGTTGGTATCATTGTTCCCATTTTACAGATAGGGAAATTGCGCATGTCAATTCCTTCCCTGTGCTTCAAGGGCTCCCAGCAAAGAAGTGGCAGAGCTGTAAATTGAACCTGGGTCATCTGAGTTCTAATCCAGTGCTCTGTCCAGTAGAGGAAAAAAACGACCCAAGCCGCCATCTTGTCAGCAAAGAAGGAAGTGAGAAATATTGTCACTTTTTACTTGTGGGAGCTACTTGGCTATTGCAGTGATGGGGGCCATATAAGTACCTAGGCAGGGAATGCCGGTAGCTGGCAGGCTCAAAAATAAAAGCATACTGAGGAGTTCACTCCTATGATTTTGGGGTGTGATTTTTAATAAGTTAAAAGCAAAAGTTGGTTCTTAAAAGTAAGGGGTGGCTTTTTATAGCAGAACAACTATTGGGTCATAAAATATCTCCATCTTTAGCTTGCTTTTCTCTCGGGATTATCAATGACAAGTAGCTTTCTATTCATTCTCCTTCCACAGTCCCCTCTTTCCTTATTCTTGAGACAAACAAAATGGTGCTGTGAATAAGGCATCCTAAGATTCAAAGTCCCACTGTTAGTTATGTGAAAGCCTCATTCTGTTGTCTTTTAACACAGGTACCTTGGTTTTAGTTGCTTTGTAAAGATGCAAAGTCCTCCTGGATGCTAGTCTCTGTGACTCCAAACCTCCAGCATGCGAAGAGCTTGCAGATTCCTGATCTGTGATCTTCTGCTCAGGCACTAGATGAATGCTAACAGAAATAAGCAGGAAGTTCTGCATGTACAGATGTTGCAGGCAGAATTAGATATTATGCATCAGGAAGTGGTGATTTTTCCGGTATCTCCCAGTTGCCATATGGAGATTCAGTACTATCCTCCCATTGAGGATCTGTTATAAACAGGAAGGTAATACTGAGATCTGGGCAAGGAGACATTAGTCTATCTTAAGCATTTCTAATTTATTATGATGTTATCTGGGTGTTGCATACAGTAACACTGAATTTGCCCATAAGGGAGCATATTCTTCTTTCCTTGCTGCAGCAGGTGTTACTTAGATTCCTCCATGTTCTGCTTCTCATTCCTCCCCCTCCCCCATGAGAAATGATAGCTGTTCTTTAAACCTTATTGCTGGAGAAGGGTGGAGAAAAAGGGGTTTGGGGGGGTGTATCTTGCTTCATGCTTTGAAAATAAACAGACCTGGTCTCATTCTGGTGTGGTCTGGTTAGGAGATGCAGTCAAAGGATTGCTGCAGAGCTTCTCTCTAAGCAGATTCATCTGCAGCAGTATTCCTGTCAAGCACAATTGTCTTGTGGTGTGAAACTGTGAGGTGGCTCACCAGAAGAGAGGCTTTAGTCCAACAAAGTCTTTAAAGATTAGACACAGGGTCTGGATTGAAAGCATGGCACGGTTATAATTTCCTTCTGAGACCTAATTAGAAACGTTGGCCTGATCAAAACCACCGATGCAGAGAGAGCCATATCTTAGGCTGCATCCTTTTGCTTAATTGATCTTGTATGTGAATCTGCTATAGGAAGCTATGGAACATCTGCATTACCTTGGTACTACTGAGGAAATTGACTTGTGCTGACTATTCTAGCTACAGCACCTCTACTGTGACACAGTGCTCCAGGTACTAGGCGTCCAAATATTCTGTTGAGTTTTAATATCACGTTAATGGGTGACAGCAGCAAAACTGAGGTGGTTGAAGGCCAGCTATGAAAGGGTTATGGGTGGATGTGGCAAACAAACTGCTCCTAGAGGCCTGTTACTATATTGGACAAATCAAGTGGTGTTTGCAACCCTCTTTGTCATTACACTTCACGCTTTCTAGGTGGTTCTGGTCTCCAGAGTGCTTTTTAGATATTTTCTGGCTTTCTTCCCACCCAACCTTGGGCTGCCCATTTCTTAGCATTGGCTTCGGAATGTGCTTTATTCTAGTCCTGAGCACTCCAGAATTCTCTAGGAGCCTGTAGACTAAAAATACTCTGTTCTCCATCACGTAGAATGCTGCTGTGTCATGAATGAATTGAAAGTGTCTGCGGCACACTCTTCTCAGCAGCTGTTTCTGAAAACACAAGCTCCTCGGCAAATGAGGATTTGCTTTTCAGAATACTGATAGGGCTTAGTGTGCATTACTGACTGACTGCAGGGTCTCATTTTTTTAAAAATTACCCTGCCCTGTTACAGATATGCTATACCTCCGGGGCAGGAAAAGGGTTGATGGCTACTTTCTAATCTAAGCAGTGAAGTGAGGTTAGGCGCTTTGGTTTACTCTCCAGAAAAATTTCCAGAACACGTTCGGCAGAGGCATACGCAACTAACCTGCTTGTTCAGTCCAGGCCTCTAACCTACGTGTGCCTTTAAGGGACAGCTGAGATCTTGCCAACAGCTTGCTGGTAGTGTATACCATTAAAGGCAAGCAGCTGGGTCTTGTGCATTGTGTTCTAAACTATTCAAGTCTGAGCTGTCTCCGGCATGCCTAAGAGCAAGGTCGCTTGGTGGCTTTTCATTGAATGTTGCTACCAAACTGCATGTCTCCATTCATCTCTCTAAAAAGACATCAGGAGGCTTCTAGGGCTCTCTTGCTACTTGATTAGCGATAGCTCTTGATAAGGCACTTCTCCATTTGGCTAAACCCTAACACTTTATACTCATCTACTGGATCCTTGATTGCTTTCTAGAAGAGCTGTCAAACCTTTTCCTCCAACTTGTGTACGAGAAAATGACTCTTGCATTTCAAGATATTTTAGCTGTGGTTGGAGCTTTGCAGTATTTACTGTCATAGCAACAGATTGTCAGCGTGATTACAAAGGAAAGGTTACTGCTCTGTGCAGTACTAATCAACCTAAACAGATATGTTCATTGTAAAACTACCAGCCTGTCATTTTCACAGCTACCAAATGACCTGTCCTGTGTAGGCATTTAGTACGGGCAACTTGGATTGTTGTTTGTAATGCATGGGCCATGGCTAAGGTAGCAAATAGTATGACTGTCAGATTGCTGTCGCTGACTATAGTGGGTGTGTAGGCAGGCCTACACAAGAAGGACAATTTACGGTTTGTGCTGAGAGCTTTACCGGAAAGATGGCCAAAGATGTATCTGAACTCCGAGTAATTTACAGATGTAACTAACAGCACCTGGTACCCAGCTGGTGGTTTTAACTCTTTCTGTGCTAACAATTGGTCTATCTGTAGTAATGTTCAGGGGCTCAAGACTGCAGCCTTCTCTGTCCTGTGACGTTCTCCTTGGGCAGCTAACTACTCTGTTCCGTATTTTTCATTTGATTGACCCGATCATTTTTGCCCCCTCCATCCACTCAGAGCCCCCTCATAAATCTGAGTCCTGATTTTGGGTGACCTGAATTGAATGTGAAAAATCCTTTACTAAGGGTGGATAGCTTCCCCTTGCTAGAGTTGGTAGCTAAGCCACCAATTTCTGCACAATATAAACTTTCATCTAATTAAATTATAACTAGCCCTAATGGCTGTGAAGTTAACCTCTGGTATAATTACTCTGTTGTAGTTCTACTGGCATAACTCCCAGTGTAGACGTTCTGATTCCAGAATTAGTGCTGCTTTCTGGTTTAGTTTAAGTTGCTAAGAATGTTCACACAGGGATTTATGCTGGTATACCTCGTGCTCCGCTAATACAAATAACGATAGCATGCTATAAATGATAGGTTAGGCTGGTATAAGTGTACAGATACCTTTTCTGTTTAGACAAGCCCTGAGTATGAAGAGAGTTGGTTCTGCCAAGGAGCGGCACTGGAGCCACAAGCAGCAGGCGTGTGAAATCAGGGCGTCTGATCAGTTTTTCTGCTGCTATTTAGAAACCCGTGGGCAGCTGTGAAGCTGTCAAGGATTGTCCATTTCACACTAGTGCTGCTGCATGGAGCTACGGAATTAGGCACAGCAGTTACTTATAAGTTTACCCCCCCCCCCCATGTCTGCAGCAGCCGTTCAGACACCTGATAACTAGAGGATGATATGAAAGACGATGCCCCCAAGTAGAGTCCAGGCCAAAATCCAAATGTCCTCCCCAGTAGGTGTTTGGCGGGGGTGGGGTGAAAGATGGACTACTCAGCAAAGTCTTGCCCTAGGACCTCCCTGCTGGAGCCCCCACCTTCTTCATTTTACATTTCTGCCTCTGGGCTAGTAGGTTGAGTCCTCCAGCTGTTAGGTGTCTGGTAAATCTTCAAGCCCTGTGCATGACGTGCACCTTGCGGAGGGTCTCTGCCTTGCTCTGGAAGGGTGAAGGGTTAGCATGAGTTGTGTGCTTGTGTCATGAGCACTTCCTCTAGCCTACATACAAAAGGCACAAAACAGGGCTGGCTTTGTTTGGTCCCTTGCTTTCAGAGCAGGGATTTAGATTCCTGTTGATTGTGGTTTTGGGAGCATCTAATGAAGAGATTAGGTGACGTTCAGCATTTAAACAAGGATAAACGGGTGAGAGAGTATCCCCGTTCAGAGTCTCTCCTGGTAGAAGACACACCCTCCTGTCACAGAGGAGCCTTCCTAGCATGGGGTGATTCATTTGTCTGCGTGACTCACATTAGACTTTGCATTGTGGTCTCCTGCTCACCAGATCAAGAGCTTAGCTATAGCACTCTTACTTCCTGGGGGGAGGGGGAGGTTACTTTGTGTCCTTCAACAGCCACAACTTCTAGCTACTTAAGAACTGATGGATTAGGAAGGGAGTTCATTTGCCCCTCCTCCAGGAGGAGATTGGATTTAACGTGGCCCCCAGAGTAACGAAGGTATACAATCTTCACTGCAGTTCACACAGGTCATTGCTTCCTGGTTTGGCTCGGCTCAGGTGTAAGCAGCTGTAGTCAAGTGTGTCCACTCCACTGCATCCACGCGAGTGCTTTACTCGCTCATGTGAGGCGGTAGGACTTCTGGGGGGGGGATATCCCATGGTTCTTAGCACTGCAGTGAGCTGAGCTGCTCTGACTCCTTCCCAGTGAATCGTGGGAGAACTTGACTGTACTTTTGAGCACCCAGGGAGCGGGAGACGTGGAATAATGGGATGGCATTAGCAGGACTTACCAACCCTAGTGTAAGCAACGCTTGGGCTTTAGCCTATATCCCAGAATGTGCTGGGTAGGCAGCCCCACCATGCTCAGGTGAGAAGTCTGTGTGTGCGGATGGGCGCTGGGGTTGGGGCAACACCCAGGAAGGAGGCAGAGTTAACTTTGCAGCAAAGATATAGCCTTACAGGGATGCTGGAAAAGTGATTGATTGCCATGCTTACAATTGAAAAAAATATTCTTTCGCTCTTTTATCCAAGGCTAGCAGCTCATGAAGAGTGGGTCTCCTCCTGTACACTCCCTCTGCTGCATAGTTGTTAGCACATGAGATGCTCTGATCGCATGAAGTGTCCTTCCTCTCACAAGGCATTTAAATCAGGACATTACTGTAAGGAATTGGCACGGTCCGCTTCACATGGAGGTCCCCAAAGGGATGCATTGTAATCAGGGAAATAATCCGTGTTCTGTTGGCAGGTAGGAGAAATTAGCACTCTGATCAACACACACGTTGAGTCTTTCTGATGGGATTAAAACTACGACAACAGTCCTGTGACTGTTTTGCATCTCTGCTACAATAAATCCCATTATAAATGTTCTCTGCTGACTAACACTTGGTGCTTGGCTTGCTGGGACTGTTTGAAAAAGTACTTCAGCTCATTATGGAAATCAAAGTATTGTTTCCAGTCCCTGGCTCAGAAAATGGTTACACAATTAGGGTTTGCACAGTTGATTTAGCTCAGTGTACCACTATACTGTTTTGCTTTTCACGAGTCTCAAGACTTTGCTTTGTGTAGGATACCTGTAAAGAATGCTGTTTAACTCTTATTTGCCCACACCTCTGCTAATGGAGAATGACTAAGGGCTTGTCTACACTGGCAATTTACAGCGCTGCAACTTTCTTGCTCGGGGTGTGAAAAAACACACCCCTGAGTGCAGCAAGTTTCAGCACTGTAAAGTCCAGTGTAGACAGTGCACCAGTGCTGGGAGCCACGCCCTTCGTGGAGGTGGGTTTTTTAGAGCACTGGGAGAGCTCTCTCTCAGCACTGCACTGCAACCACACAAACCACATTAAAGCGCTGCCGCGACCAGCGTAGGCTAGCCCTTGGAGTGAGCTGTAGCAGAGCTGAGAGAGGGATGAACACAAACAGTACAGCCCCAGTCTTGTCTGTACAAACAGCAATTTACCATACAATGTTTTCATAGATTCATAGATTCTAGGACTGGAAGGGACCTCGAGAGGTCATCGAGTCCAGTCCCCTGCCCGCATGGGGAAAGCAGTCCCCTTTCTGTCTGCTTCAGATAAAAGCATTGCTTGAATTTCAAGAGAATTTTCCTGCAGTTCCTGGCTCCTGCTGAAATCTTTCCTTGTTTTTGCTTTGGTAGATTTGTTTAAAAGAAGGTTCTGACTATTTCCTCTTTGCACAATGTAATGAGTTTGTCTGCGCTCGCATGGAATTCTCAAGTGTTTTTTCTGGTTTTAAAAAAGAGTAATTGACTCTGTGCAGAGGATGTACTCGGTACTGTGCTAGATACGGTGCTGTCCCTGCCCATAAGAGCTAATTAAGGCCTTGTCTACGCTACAGGGGAAATTCGAACTAAGCTACGCAATTTGAGTTACGTGAATAGCGTATCTCAAATCGACGTAGCTTAGATCTACTTACTGTGGGGTCCACGCTACAAAACGTCGACGGGAGACGCTCTCCCATCGACTCCCCCTACTCTTCTTGATCCAGTGGAGTGCAGGATTTGGCCGGAGAGCGATCAGCGGTCGATTTAGTGGGTCTTCACTAGACCCGCTAAATTGACTGCCGATGCATTGATCGCTGTTCGTGATCCCCCGGTAAGTGTAGAGAAGCCCTAACGGTTCAGAATCTACTGGGAGACTCAGAGGAAGGTTGTGACTTACGGCATCTCGTCCTTTGCCTCGGTCTCTCTCTCCTTCAGCATTTAAAAACTCTACCCCTGCTAATTGGAGTTGCAGCTAGCAAGGGATGTGAAGGGTAACAAGAAGGGTTTCTACAAATATGTTAGCAACAAGAAAAAGGTCAGGGAAAGTGTGGGACCCTTACTGAATGGGGGAGGCCGCCTAGTGACCATTAATGTGGAAAAAGCTGAAGTACTCAATGCTTTTTTTTGCCTCGGTCTTCACAGACAAGGTCAGCTCCCAGACTACTGCACTGGGCAGCACGGTATGGGGAGGAGATGAGCAGCCCTCGGCGGTGAAAGAACAGGTTAAAGGACTATTTAGAAAAGCTGGACATACAGAAGTCCATGGGGCTGAATGCAATGCATCCGAGGGTGCTGAGGGAGTTGGCTGATGTCACTGCAGAGCCATTGGCCATTATCTCTGAAAACTCGTGGCGATTGGGGAAGGTCCTGGATGATTGGAAAAAGAGAATCCGGGGGAACTACAGACCAGTCAGCCTCACCTCAGTCCCTGGAAAAATCATGGAACAGGTCCTCAAGGAATCCATTTTGAAGCACTTGGAGGAGAGGAAGGTGATCAGGAACAGTCAATATGGATTCAACAAGGGCAAGTCATGCCTGATCAACCTCATTGCCTTCTATGATATAACTGGCTCTGTGGATATGGGGAAAGCGGTGGGTGTGATGTATCTTGACTTTAGCAAAGCTTTTGATACGGTCTCCGACAGTATTCTTGCCAGCAAGTTAAAGTAGTATGGATTGGATTAACGGACTATAAGGTGGATAGAAAGCTGGTTAGATCATTGGGCTCGATGGGTAGTGATCAATGGCTTGATGTGTAGTTGGCAGCCGGTATCAAGCGGAGTGTCCCACCCCTGGGGTCTTGGTGCCGGTTTTGTTTAACACCTTCATTAATGATCTGGATGATGGGATGGATTGCACCCTCAGCAAGTTCGCAGATGACAGTAAGCTGGGGGGAGAGGTAGATATGCTGGGGGGTAGGGATAGGGTCCAGAGTGACCTAGACAAATTGGAGGATTGGGCCAAAAGAAATTTGATGAGGTTCAACAAGGACAAGTGCAAAGTCCTGCACTTAGGACGGTAGAATCCCATGCACTGCTACAGGCTGGGGACTGACTGGCTAAGTGGCAGTTCTGCAGAAAAGGATCTGGGGATTACAGTGGACAAGAAGCTGGATATGAGTCAACAGTGTGCCCTGGTTGCTAAGAAGGCCAATGGCATATTGGGCTGTATTAGTAGGAGCATTGCCAGCAGATAGAGGGGAATAATCACTTCCCTCAATTCGGCACTGGTGAGGCCACACCTGGAATACTGCGTCCAGTTTTGGGTCCCCCACTACAGAAAGGATGTGGACAAATTGGGGAGAGTCCAGTGGAGGGCAACGAAAATGATTAGGGGGCTGGGGCACGTGATTTATGAGGAGAGGCTGAGGGAACTGGTCTCATTTAGTCTGCAGAAGAGAAGAGTGAGGGGGGATTTGATAGTAGCCTTCAACTACCTGAAGGGGGGGTTCCAAAGAGGATGGAGCTCGGCTGTTCTCAGTGGTGACAGATGACAGAACAAGGAGTAATGGTCTCAAGTTGTAGTGGGGGAGGTTGAGGTTGGATATTAGGAAACACTATTTCACTAGGAGGGTGGTAAAGCACTGGAATGGGTTACCTAGCGAGGTGGTGGAATCTCCATCCTTAGAGGTTTTTAAGACCCGGCTTGACAAAGCCCTGGCTGGGATGATTTAGTTGGGCTTTGAGCAGGGGGTTGGACTAGATGACCACCTGAAGTCTTTTCCAACCCTAATCTTCTAAGATTCTATTCTATCCTAACATGCACAACTCCTTATTCAGGCCTTAATCATCTCCCTCCTTAGCCATTGCAGTCTCCTTATCTTGGGTCTTGCTAAAACAATCTGTTGCTTCAACAGTGTCATCCTCTTCCCCTTGCCCTTTCGTTTCTTATTTTTCTACATATCAAGTTCAGGCTTCTAATTCGTTCTTTCACGGTACCCCATTTTGCAGCTCTTGCCTCCATCTCCGACCTGGTCTCATTTCATGTTCTTCACTCATCCCCACACCCTGCAGTACCCACTCTAACAGTTATGCTAACCTCTATGCCCCTTTTGTAGCCTTCTGTCTCAGACATCTCCTGTCCTTATTCCATGCTTCTTCCTGTGCAGGATATGTTTTCTAAAATCTGTCAATTTTCCACCTCTGCCGCATTCAGATGGCTCCTAAAACCATAATTCTGCAGCATCACCTATACAAATATTTGCATTAAATATATATTGAGGCGGGAACAGCGATCCATCAAAACATACCTCTACCTAATATGAGTTACTGAGACCATCTTTCTTTTATTCCCCTATGTCCCCAGCTGAGGTCTGATTATACCCCCCTGCCTGGCAGTCATGTTCATCACTTAGACTGTAAGCATCTTGGGGCCGGGACCAGTTATATGCACTTTCTATAATGTGTCCAGCACACATGAGGATGCCAAAAAATAATTAAAACTAATGCCTAGGGGTTGTGGGGTGGGTTTTTTTGTTATTTATTTTATGTGTGTAAACAATTATTTCAAAGCACGGTGAAGCTCTGAGTAACGGAGGGTCTAGGTTTTTTCCTCCATTCCCTCTTCTCCTCTAGTCTGGAACTGTGGAGCAGAACTTTCTCACAAGCACCTGGAATCAGGGTGTATTTGAAGAGCTTTCTCTTGCTGTCTCATCAGCGAGGAATGGGGAGCTTCCCCAAACGCTAAGTTAGAGTTTGATAGAGGGAGGATCCCTCTTCACATATTTATAGAAGGTAGGGCTGATATCCCAAGCTGAAACTGTGAGCTGGAGGCTCCAGCTCTGACTGACACCTGAGGGGAATGAGTGGCCCAAGGATCTGGTTTCTCAAATGAGGAACTTGTGCACTCCGTTCTGCATCACTGATTCTATTCATGGGAACTATGGACACACCTGAGCTTGAGGACAAGCTGCAGGTGTCTGTTAACTCCTAATGGCTGCCCTGAGAGCTCCTTGCCTTTTTTCAGCGTTGACAAAAGGGGGGCCTTGCCTTCTGTTTTAGAGAGGGGTCTTTAATGCCTTGTGTGCGTGTATGCAGTGTTGATGTAGCCATGTCGGTCCCAGGATGTTAGAGAGACAAAGTGGGTAAGATAATATCTTTTATTGGACCAACTTCTGTTGGTGAGAGAGACAAGCTTTCGAGCTACACAGAGCTCTTCTTTAGGTCCGGGAAACTTAGGGCGAGTCTACACTGGAATTGCTCTATGCCGTGCGGCGGTAGCTATGTTGGTGGGAGAGCTTCTCCGGCTGACATAGCGCTTTCCACACCGGCACTTAGGTTGGTGTAACTTATGTCGTGGCTGGTGGGGTGACTTTTTCACACCCCTGAGCGACTTACGTTATACTGAAGTAAGTGCTAGTGTGTAGGAGCCCTTACTCCAGTTGTCACAGCTAAATACAAGGGGGAGCAGATTGTTTAGCATAAGTAGTTAACACATTTCAAGGGACCATTCAAGGTGGAGTGGCCCATTAACACCCTTCCAGTCATAGGGAAGAAAGAATGTGGAGCAGCTGAGGGGGGTTTCACCCCCATAGTTGCTATGGGGCATTTAGTGCGCTGGCTGAGATACAGCACATTATGATAGGTATGTGTAGGACCCATGGATCTTGAAAGGAGTGTTGTGGGCAGTGTTGATCATTGTAGCAGTGGCGGGATGTCTGCAGGTTTTGTAAAAAGAACAGGAGTACTTGTGGCACCTTAGAGACTAACAAATTTATTAGAGCATAAGCTTTCGTGGGCTACAGCCCACTTCTTCGGATGCATGCAATGAAGTGGGCTGTAGCCCACGAAAGCTTATGCTCAAATAAATTTGTTAGCCTCTAAGGTGCCACAAGTACTCCTGTTCTTTTTGCAGATACAGACTAACACAGCTGCTACTCTGAAACCTGCAGGTTTTGTATCTGTTGCTCTGGCAGGGTCTGGTGCTGCTTTGAGTTTGTGTGCCCTGGTCTCTGGGGAGCTTGCTTCTGATAATGAGGTTGGGGGGTGCTTTGAAGGCCAGAAGAGGGGTTTCAGGAAAGATTTCTTTCAGGATGAGGTCCCCATCGAGTGTGAGTTGTAATTGTTTGATACCCCGTATGGGTTCCAGTATGGGGTGGTAGGTGACATCTAGGGGTGTGCGGTTGGAGGGGTTTTATTTCTGCATTGAAGCAGATTCTCTCTGGGTATTTGGGTGACTTGTTACATGATGCAATCTACTTCTCTGGTGGAGTGTCCTTGTTTGGTGAAGGCAGTTTTGAGTGTGTTAAGGTATGTATCCAGGACTTTCTCCTCAGAACATATGCTATAGCCAGGAACTCAGATACCACAGATAACAGATTTCTTGGTGTGTTTGGGGTGGTGACTGGATCTATGAAGGTAGGTGTAGTGATCTGTGGGTTTCTTGTATATGGTTGTCTGTAGGGTTCCATTGTTGAAGCTGATCGTGAGGTCCAGGAAGTTGATGCTGGTGTGGGAGTGTTTCAGAGAGAGTTTAATGGATGGGTGGTGGTGGTTGAAGTAGTGGTGGAAATCTGTGAGGGAGTTTCTGTCCAGAGGATGAAAATATCGTCTATGTATCTCAGGTACACCTCTACCTCAATATAACATGACCCGATATAACACAAATTTGGATATAACGCGGTAAAGCAGCGCTCCGGGTGGGGCAGGGCTGCGCGTTCTGGCGGATCAAAGCAAGTTCGCTATAACGTGGTTTCACCTATAACACAGTAAGATTTTTTTAGCTCCCGAGGACAGCGTCATATCGGGGTAGAGGTACTGGTTTTGTGGTGTTAAGTATCAGGGGGTAGCCTTGTTAGTCTGTATCTACAAAAACAACAAGGAGTCTGGTGGCACCTTAAAGACTAACAGATTTATTTGGGCATAAGCTTTCGTGGGTAAAAACCTCACTTCTTCAGATGGTTTTGTGGTGCATTTATCCAAAAATTCTTCTTCAAGGTGGCCCATGTTGCAAGGCATTTAAACACCATTCCTTAGGTACTTTCTTTAAAATAGATTGGGGATGGGGGGAGATGGAGAAGGAAGGTGGTTTGGCCAGTGACTGCTGCCCAGGTCAGCAGGGCTAAGCAGCGTCACTGACAGACATCCTGGAGACACTATAACTTTCCAGTCTGTTGCCTTCCTTCCCCTCTCGCCCACCAAAATAACCTCCCTGCACGCAGTGTTCTCCGCTGTGAGATCACACACACGAGGGACTATGCTGTGTTACTTGTGTTGGAGCAGAACTGGTAACTTCTTCCCTGGTGAACCTGAGATGCAGATCATATTAAGTGGTAAACTTACTTTTTGATGGCACAAAAAGTGTCCAGACAAAGGGGAAACAAGGCCAAGTTAATAAGTACCAACATTAAAAGCACAAGTACTAAGTTGCTTCCAACTCATCACTTCCATGTGTACATAGAGCAAATGGGGCTTGTTTGCCTTGGCGTGGCTCTGCTAGCTGGTTTATTTTAGCTGTAAATTGGATTTACAGGCACTTGTCAAATGCAGCTGCATCCTTTAGATTTATCCCAATCTTAAACTAAAATGTTTTCTCCTTAGTCATTTGTCCTTTGTACAAAAACAATCTGGTAGAATGTTATTTGGAATAGACTCTAACTATGGCCTAAGGGTTTCTGTCTGGGATCAGCATTCCCTGGGGCATGTATCGCAAATCTTTTTTTTTTTTTTTTTTAGATACAAACATCAACAGTTGGGGGTTTGATTGTAACTATTTATAAACTACTCTTCGTGCAATGATAGTGATTTACAGTATCACAAAAGTGGGCTGAAAGGGTAGGGTGCTACCCAGGGGCTCAGAAGACCTGGGTTCAGCTCCCAGATCCACCACAGATGTCCTGGGCGACGGTGTGAAAGCCCCGTCCCTTCTGTGTGCCTCAGTTCCCCACCTGTAAAATGGAGACCCTGGTACTGCCCTGCCTCACTGAGGTGTTGTGGTAATTGCGTTCAAGTTGGAGAGTCGCTCAGGTGCTGTGGTGATGGAGTGGATAGGAGTATCTAAAATAAGATGGATGAGCACTGTCCTTGCTTTACAGATGGGGGACCTGTGGCACAGAAACTGACTAGCTTGTCCCAGGTTATGCAGCCAGCCGATGGCAGAAATGGAAGTAAACCCCTGATTGTCAGTCACATAGCACAACAAGCTGATATTCTAGCATAATAGCTTTGAATAAACCTATCCTATCCTAATCCCATGTCAATGACAGTGCGTTCTAAAACCACGCAGTAAGACGTGATCCTACCCTAACAGAATAAAGCAAATGTGGGGAAGCGCATGGAAACCTCACGGAACCCTCCCTATACATCAGGCTTTAAAAATATTTCAGACTTCATTTGTTTATTACTGTCCTCATTGTCTGCTCTCAGCTCCTTTTCTGAAATGAGCTTGTCTATTCAGCCACTAAGCCATTGTACAGAAGGGACTTCCTTTGCCCACCCCTTCTACCCAGGTAGTCTTGTTATACGGACTGTTGCACAACTAGGAATGACTTGATGTGGGATCCTTTAGCTTTGGTGCTTTGCACTAAAACTGCCTGTATTTTCCTTTAGAATCTGGTCTCTGAATACATAATCTGGAAACATACTCTGTCAAAGAAACTGCATCTTCCAAAAACTGTTTTAAAAAAACCCCAAACAGGTAACATACAGCCCGGTTTTCAAAGACAGTCTCTGATTTTGGGTGTCCAACTTCAGACATTTAGGGTCTGATCTCAGGGGACACTAAGCACCACAGCTCCATTTGAAGCAACGGGGAACTGCAGATGCTCACCACCTTTGAAAACCGGCCTACAGATGTTTACCACCTTTGAAAACCAGGCTATAATTTGGCACTACTAAAACACAGCTGCTTGTAAACTTATTTTAACCCACATGCTAAGATAATGTAACTTTGTTTTAATCTCCACTTTGTAACAAGGTTCCATTGGGGCTTCTTTACTAACATTTATAATGCTCTGCCTTCACTAATAAATGTCCAACATGCAATTATGGAGGTACACTTCTATGAAAGAGTTAATGCCTTCAAGTACAGACTGCATTCTCCAGTTCCTGTTTAGAGGAGAAGGAAATATACTGAACTTTGTGAATTTATCTCAAATGGGTTTTGGGAATGAACTGGTGACCAGTAATAAGTGGAAAATTGTTTCTCTGAGGCACCATTGTTTTACCTCTGAATACTGGTTTTCTCCTTCAGTGGGAAGTGGCACAGAGCAGTATTGCTAATATACTCTGTTCTAAGGAAAAATTCAGTTTGTTCTTGCTGAGAGAAAGTTGGCTTTGAGGTGAGGATTTTTTTCATAAGTAAAGGTACTGCTAACCTTCTCCCGGTGGTGCAGGTTTGTGAAGTTAGGGGACATCATATTAAGATTAGATGTAAATGGGGAAGGAATAGCTTGGGCAGAACTACTTCACATTATTGGCAATATAATCACTAGTCTTGTGATTATCAGAATACATTATCTGAGGCCTGGTCTACACTGCACGGTTAGGTTGACATAAGGCAGCTTATGTTGGCCTAACTACGTCAACACACACACGACAGCCTTGCTCCCACAGATGTAAGTGCCCTACTCCACTGACATAAATCCACCTCCCCCGGAGGTGCAGGGCTTCTGTCGGTGTAGTTAGGGGGACGCAGTGTCTGTGTAGACCCTGTTCATCTGCTGTTGGCTGTCTTGTCAAGTTCAGGGCTCTGCTGGAGCCATGAAATTGACAAGAAAGTCTGGCTCCCCAACTAGGCTGCTACTGGGTGACCCTCCAAGCCAGGCTGCCCTCTGGGATCCCAGCTCCATGCTCCAGTAGGAGCCCCACTGCACTAAGGCTCCTCTTTAACACTAACACACACACACACAGCCCAGTTTTCAAAGACCGTCTCTAATTCTGGGTCTCCAACTTCAGACACTTAGGGTCTGATCTCTGGGGATACTAAGTGTCACAGCTCCATTTGAAGCCACGGGGAGCTGCAGTTGCTTACCACCTTTGAAAACCAGGATTCCTTCCCTCCCCCTTGTTCCCAGTGGGGAGCTGCATGGAGCCCCTTGTGCTGACCTTCTTCAGTTGGTGGAATCGCTCTGATGAGGACGTGCGCCACCGATAGAATGAGGGTAGTGTGGACACAAGTCACTGCCATAATTACTGTGGTGATTGTAAATCGACCTAACATAGGTTGATTTAAGGCGGTAGTGTAGACATGCCCTGAGAGTGACTCGTTACTGAATTCCTTCAGAACAGCATTGGTTTTCTAGACATGGAAGCCATCCGTAGAATCTGGACTATAAATCTCTATATTTTCCTACTTAAATACATAATCGGCTCCTCCTGAGGTGTCCCTGTTGTGTGATGAAATGAAGTTTTAGTGCTGTATGAGCCCTTCACTTCTCATTGTGAGCTAAAAACAGCAGTCAGTTAGGAATTCTGTGCAGAGCTTGTTCTTGGCTGCTGAAACGCTGTCCATTGTCCTGTTGGCATGTGGTAAGTCAGTGAATGTGAGTTTTAGAGCATTTCACAAAAGGAAAAACACTACATCACTTGGGGAAGTGGTTCAACTTTTGCTCAGGTGATTGTGAGCTGAGTTGACTCCGGGATTTTGAGAAATTTAGTTGTCTTCCTGTGTCAAGTTGGAAGAATAACTTCTGATGCTGTTTGTAACATAAGTAGCCCAGATGGGGTAATTTTTAAAAAAACAACTTGAGGCCAATAATTCTTTGACTTTTATTGCACAAGTAATGAATATTGATAGGTGCTGACAAAAAATTTAAATGCACACTGACTTGCCTTGAAATGTTGAATTCATCTTTAAAAACTTCTCACTTCCTCTCTGAAGAAACTTTAAAATTATAGGCTACCAATAAAAGTGTTGATTTTAAGAAGTGTGCATTACCTTGAAACTGGCCCAATGGTCCCTAGTTCATTTGGTGGCATGGTCTGTGTCTGTGCATTCCAATTTAGGTTGTAAGCCCTTCAGGGAGGGATAGTCTTCCTTAGAATTGTAAGTGATCCCATTGCAGGCATTACTGTATATTGTAGAAGTCTCACTTAAGCTAAAATGATAGCGGATACTCTTAAACTGATTTTTAGAATGTTCAAGGGAGTTGCACCAATTTCAATTGGTTTCTAAATTGATTTAGTTTAATCAGTACAGTGTTTGTGTCTAGACGAGGCCTTAGTGTCTCAGTCTCATTCCTGCTCAGAGTAATGGCCTGATCACCAGAGATCCTCACTGGCACATCCAGCAGGCCTGCAAAACTGAGCCAAGTGGTAAAAAGCTCTTACCCCGGGGCTTGGATACTATAGTACCTCAGAAGTCCTAAAATAGACTCCTTGCCTTCCCTGCCACCACTGTCCTATAAGAATCTGCTGTATGTATGGGCAGGTGTACCTGATTTGCAAACTATTAACCCCATCTTGTTAAATCTGGTTTGAAAAAAAGAAATTGTACCTACAGAGTTGTCCACAACATTTGCACTAACTTGTTGAGGATTGGGGCAAGATTTTTTTTCTTCAAAAGGGCATTAACTTGGCAGAGCAAGCAATGGTAAGTCAAAAGGTGGTGGCAGCCATACCACAATTAAATGCTGTAAGCACTCTGCTTTGTCCTGTATGGACAGGCTCATTCTCGGAATTTTTCTTCTTGTGATAGAGAGAGAGAGAGACCACTCCAGAGTCTTTTACTGTAGCGTTTTTGGGAAATCTACCAACAGTGGCAGCACTAGCGTAGAAACAGGTACTTTGTACCAAGGAGTTGTATAAAATTGCTCTGAGTAGGGCTAGAGGACAGTGCTGTGTCTACGCTATCACTACCACCAGTAGGGCTGTGCGGGGGGTAGATATCCCCCCAAATGCTAGAGTATCAAAGGCCCTGTTGTTCTATTTATTTTTGGTTTGCTGCTGGAAGAAAAGTGAAATGGTTGTGGTAAGTTTCACCATGGTGTGTGCAATGTCCACATGGCAGTGGAGTGTCAAGGAGAGACCGACTCAGAATGGGCAGTTTTCAATATGAAAAGCGATTCTGTAAAAATGTCACTGAATTACATTTTTGTTCTGATTTATAGTTTAACGTGATACAAATTTGATTTTCTTTTTTTAACTGCTGATCCTGGAAACACAGCCTGGGATCTTAGAGTCCCGCTGGTTCTTCCTGTTCATGAATACCTGTAATAAAAGGTGGCTGGGCCAAATTATGTTCTCATTGACCCCTTTGCAGCTCCTCTGCCTTTTGTGGGTTTGCACAGGGGTCACGGATTGGAACTTAGTCAATTCTGATGCGCAAGAAGAAGCTGAATTATATTCCTTCTCTTAGCTGTGTTGGGCCTGCAGGACTCACAGGAGTGTAAAGCAGTGAAAACTTGAATTGCTAAGATCAGTCAAGATGATGGAATATATGCAGGACGCAAACCTGTTCAACCAAACGTTGAGTTTTAGCCTTGAACTCCACTTGAAAGTAGTAGTTTCCCAATCCCTTTTTAGTTCCATGTAGACTTTCAAAGATAATGTTGTTCCTGTAAATTGGATCAGTGGTTCTCAATCAGGGGTACGCACACTCTATGGGTACGCAGGGGTCTTCCAGGGGTACATCGACTCATCTAGAGATTTGCCTAGTTTTACAACAGGCTACACAAAAAGCACTAGCGAAGTCAGTACAAACTGAAATTTCATGCAGACAGTGATTTGTTTGTTGAAATGTAAATACAATATTTATATTGCAGTTGATTTATTTTATAATTATGCTAATTGGTAAAAATGAGAAAGTGAGCATTTTTTTTAGTAGTAGTGTGCTGTGACACTTTTTGTATTTTTGTGTCTGATTTTGTAAGCAAATAGTTTTTAAGTGAGGTGAAACTTGGGGTCCACAAGACAAATCAGACTCCTGAAAAAGGGTCAGAGCCACTACGTTAGATTATTAGTGAAGCTACTATAACTTAAGAGTACAAGTGTATGAATTGTGGAACCAGGAGTGAGTTGGTGCTTTTACCAAAGTGAGGCCTTCCCATTGTTTCTTAATGTAAGAACAATCTGTAGTCCGTAAAACTGTCCTTGCTCTAGTATATGAAATATGTATTTCTGTATAGGTAGAACTAGGGTCAGCTAGTTTGTGACATTATATTTCTATGCCACTTGTGTGCAACAATTATAAATGAGAGTTTTGATGTTGTTTCACTGGTGCTTCACATTGTGGGCCCGGTCTACAGCTTCACTGCTCGTGGGAGGACTACATTCAGTTAAGATGCCTGCAGAATCAGTATGCCGCTCATAGCATTTCACGCTGTCTGATGTGAACACTACTTCTGCTGCACAAAACACCCCTCCCCTCTCTGACACACAATGGCAAAACGTAATTGGTTGGTGCGTATGAGATGCAGTAACTCTGTTTTCAGTCAGGGCGAGTCTCAGTGGATAGTTTGAAGGATAAGTTAATGGGTATTGTGACTTTTGCACTGCATTCCCAGCTCTCAGTTTGCTCCTGCAGTGTTGTAGGTGGAGGGAAGGGGAGACATGCTGGGACATTTTGTTCTGGTTCTGTGTTTTGTTAATGTCAGGGGGTGATTCCAACACTGCAGTTTAGTTCCATCACATGCGCACGCTTTCTGTAGGAGATCTGCTCGTGCATTTGGGGAGGTAGGACTGAAAGGGCATTGCTTTTCTTTTTTAGATAATGATCTTATGGCTTCATTAATATAAATGGTAAATACTTCTTAATGGGTTGGGTGAGCGGCACCTTTTTTTGTAGTTAGTTGCCTTTGTGATGACTACTGCTAACCGTCAGTGAGGTTCTTTAAACCGTAGGGAGCATGTCCTTAGCTAAGCAGAGGAGAGACTGATGCGTGTTCTAGAAATTACACAGATAATTAAAATATGGATGTCTGCCAAGCCAAGTGAAATGTAGATGGTACTGGTCCCATTCTGAGTCCCTTTCTAAAAATAAATCTGCACTTTTGAGGTCTCTCCTATAAACAGTGTTGCCCATTTCAAGTAGTGAAACAACCCCCTCCCCCCCATACGCACTTTTAAAGGTGAAATGTAGATGTTTCTTAAAGTTTATTTTTCCAAATGAAGAATTACATGAGTAGACAATTACAAGTTCATCTTAAAACAAAATAGTCCTCACTCCCTGCTTCATTTGCCTCCCAGCTTTCTACAATAATTGTGTTTGGTGTTGTCCTCTCTTACAACAGGAATGTGGATCTTGGCAGGTTGAAAACTTCTTTCTCCATTTACTCCTAAAATGCTTTAGATGAAGTTTATCCATGTAGCCTGCTAATGGCTTAATCTCTTTAAAAGTTTTGGATTCACCATTTAAGCTTAAACCTCACTTCTAAAAGTAGTAAATTGATTGTGCCCAGATATTAAAACTTAGAACGGTAGATAGCTTTAAAAAATAAAAACACCTCCACCTGGGGGATTGTTTTGTTCAGCCATATCTGGGGCTGGCTTCACAAAATCTAGTCGTGCCTGGGGAAACGCCTCTTGTGGCTGTCATGTTTTGGTTTTTTAAATACTTTTAGTAGCCAGGTATCAATACTGCAGCTGGAAAAACATTCTGCTTCTCTTGGTTCCTGATGTAATTTCTGTTGATTGGGGTATTCATCTCCTGTCCTGAACTATTGTGTAGTACGGCTGTGCGCTGTCAGGCAGATGCCACTTGCTGCTTCATAGGTGGGCTGCATTTCAGTCGTGAGTGCAGTGATTATACCAACTACAGGAATCTAAAAGTGCCTCTCTAATCTCCATGGTAGTTATTAGGTTTTGTGACTTTTGAGTATGAATGTGCAGAGGGATCCACTGGCATGAAAGGTGCTATATTAAAACAGAATCACGATTACCAAGATTCGTACGCTTTGAGTGCGAGTTTGCTATGTGGGTGAGCTACTTGCCTCATATTTTACCCACCATTCACTTGCCCTGCCCTTCAAAGACGCTGGTGAACCATTGTCATAACTGGTGCTACCCATAATCTACAGGGCAGTACTTTGAAAGAGCAGGACTCTGAGGCGTGTAATTACGTTTGTTGCCTATTTTTTTGCACCTGGGCTCGGTGGCGTTGGAGGTCCTGCTAACTTGCATCAAGAAGCAGCAGGAGTGAAGTGACGGAATAGCAAGATTTTAACAAGAGAAGAAGCTGGCATCTGAATCCTTTGGGCCTTAACAATTCTAAGAAAAAAATGGTGCTGGGTTTAAACCTGCCACTCTGCATTTGCTTCACTGGTTATCAGGAGACACTGGAGCCAAGGAAGGCGCTGCTTGAGACAGGCTGGCCAGATTACCTAATTGGATTACTTTTGCCAGTTAAGAATTATGTGCTAAACTGTAAGACGAAACGGTCTACTCTGGGACTGCAAAAGAAATGGGGTTTAAATCTACGTGCCAGAAGAGCACGCTGTGTACTGTAGCTTTGTTCCAGATGTACCCTCCCAAGGGCCCGCTTTCACTCAGAGTAGCTTGCAGCCTGGAGTTAAGGTTACTTATAAACCATGAATTGAGGAGTCTGCTCCCTAGAGGTCCATCCGACCTTATGAATGGGGATAGCCCTTAAGTCTTCATCCTGGTGGAGATGTCAATTTACCAGAGTGATATCTCAGGGCTTGGAAATGTGATCTCCAAAAAGCAACTTGACACACGCAGCCTACCCAGGAGGCCTGATGAGGAGAGTTCTTCCGGCCAAGAAAGATCGGATGAGGGCTCCTTCAAGCCATGGTTATTCACTCAACTAGACACATTGTGTGCAAGTTGCTTACCTGGATCATCTGGGTATGTCTCACGTAATCAATTCCCTGCCATTACCAGGATCTTGGGCATTGCTGCACCTTGGTCCCTCCTAATATCTGCCTGTGGCACATAATAGTTTAGCCCCCTGTAGGCTATTATACTTCGGTCTAACTTTGCTTGTTGGGTTTAGAGTGCGGGTGCTGGGTGCCATTAGTGGCCTGTGATCTACGGGAGGTCAGGCGAGATGAACTGGTGGTCCCTTCTGACCTTAAATTCGATGACTCTAAGTAGCTTATCACATATGTTAGGGCAGTTGGGCAACGTGCCCACGAGTTAGCCTCTGCATGGCTGTAAATTTCCCACAGTGAGGAGAAGGAAGTCCTGTGGCAAAACACAGGCCTGGAATCCAGGAGTTCTGGGTTCTGTTCCCAGCTTGCTGAGAACAGACTGACTTCCTGCATGACTTAGAGCAGGTTTGCTTATCACTGCTAGTTTCCCTGTCTGGAAAATGGAGCCCCACCACTAGGGCTTTGAGATTTCATTGAAGCGTATAAAGCACTTTGGGATCCTTTGGATAAAAGGTGGCAGAGAAGTGTATATAGATCAAGCTGTCTAGAAAAAAATTTCTACCTAGGGTGCTTCTCTTTTTATCCCAAACTGTTTAGTTGCTTTCTAATTCCAAGTGATTATGGGGATAATGAGACCGAGAGTCAAACAATCTCCTTTTCCCCCCGTCCCTTGCCATCAGTTTAAATCTCATTATCGCTTAAACCACTTGGAATTCCGTGCGTTAAAATTGCAGTAAGCTGGGTGCTGAAATTCCTAGTGGTATAAGGAGATGAAGTTTAAGATTCTCATGCTGTGGCACAGCTTTGCCAGTGGGCTGGGGTGGTGGTTGATAGTTATGGGCTTGGGGAAGTAAATACAGTATATGGGTTTGCCAAAAGCCACAGCTGTATCCATTGCAGAATGCAGAATAATCTGTGGTTGGGGTATGCAGCAACACTATTAAAGAAAAAAAATAGAAAATGGGATATCAAAATCTCTGAATAAAGGACTGGAGTCAGCTCTTATTTTAACCTTCTTTACCTAGAAATAAATTCTAATAGACAAGGTAGATGGATTTTCTCCCACCCGTTTGAGACGGATCGGTTTCCAGTCTAATATTAAGGCCCTTTCTGCCTTCTCAACTTCCTGTTCTGTTAATCCTGGGATTTGCTCTGTCTCTTACAAGAGGCTTATGTAGGTTTGATTTGCGCCTCTTGTCACAAACTACCTTATTTGGGTGCACAAGCACGTTATCCCGAAACAAGTTTGCCTGGGCATGCCAGCATCTAATGAAAGAGAATAATTCTATTAGTTTTAGCTGGCACTTGCAGGCCATGGCATGACTTTACATTAACATATGCTCTGACAAATTCTACATCTCTTCCTAGACCGGTTAGTGTAAGACTTCTTCTGAGTCTCATCACTGTGCTTGGAGCAGGGAAGAGACTGTATTATTTCTATACTATGTAAGCCACTTTGGTGTCTTGTCTTGTCTCTGCCTCAGTTACTTCTAGTGATTCCTGGTCATCTTCTTGTCCTTCATAACCACCTCTTGTGTGTTCCTAGACTGTGTTCTTTCCTTGTGGAATATATTTTAATCAGGGGGTGAAAATAAACATCTTCTCCTGGTCAATAACTTGTGGGCTAGAGGTTCCAGGCTGTCTTGTTTTGATGTCTGTAGCTGCCTTCTCTTTCCCTTGTTCCCCTCTATTTCTAAAAAGAAGGTAAATGGACATGCCTGTCGCCTTCATTTGGAAATGCAGTAAAAAAGATCATGTAGAGAGGATGGCTTTTAGAAAGTGATTTTTCTTTGGTTGTAGTTGGGGAGGAGAGCTTTCCTTCAGGAGGGGGTAATTGCCAGATGTGCTTGGTGTGTCCTGGGAGCACTTCACCGGGACGAAGCAAATGGAATTATGGATTGAACAATGAAATGACGGCCAAGTCACACACTCTTCAGCACTAAATAAGTCAGCTTAGGCATTTATAGCCTCTGAATTTTTTCTTGGGATTGTATCAGAACGTCACCCGGGAGGAAGGACTTTAGACAGGATAATCTTTGTACCTTCGTGCTGGATAATAGTTCTGTTATGAGGTAGAGAGCAGATAACAACTTGCAGCATTATTTAGAATTAGATAGTCTGGTTTATTGATTGTAAAGGAAGTGTTTCCAGAGGATTTGAAAATTCCACTGGCCCCAAGGGAGTAGGGATTTTTCTAAAGAGAATACTAGCAACTTCTGCAGAACCTAAGCTTTAATTAAAGTTAAGTACACTTGAGGACCAGGTCTTCTCATGTTCAAGCACTATCCTGCCCTGATTAAAGAAGTGAGCATTGAGTGCTCTCAGTGTGCTTGATTCATTTCTGGAGCTGTGCAGATTTCAACTCCAAAAGCAGTGAGTCAGACCTTGGATATCTGGGTTTCAGGAAATTCATGACATCCCCGTCTTCAGGTAGCCTCTGTTAGAAGCTGATGGGGTAAAGCCAGGCGGAAGCCATGGTGTCTGACCACAGCACAGGTTCTCGCCATCTTCAATCAGACACAATTATTTCTCTTCATAACTCCTGCAGCCTCATAAAACCTCTTTCCCATGTGCCTGGGGTGAGTAAATGGGGTCTTGTTTAGACAGACATGGAAAACAATAGTTCTTGATCATGATGGTGGACGCGGGAGAGTGGCTTTTGTGCCTTTGCTTGTGTGGGACATTATCGGTGCCTGTTAAGTGAGAATTTCTGCTCCATTTATAATTTCTGTTTCTCCGCTAACTTTGGTATTGGCACACTTGGCTTTTTACAGTGTATTGCAGCAATAATAGCCTAAGGAAATGAAAGGGTTTGGTTCTTGTACACTGTAGACCCATGAGGAACTAATTGTAAATGTAGCCCATCTTTACCGGCTGCCTTCACACAGGTTTCCTTGTTGCATGTCTGGCTGAATACGAATACTGCACAGTACCTTATTTATATTAACCCAGGCCAAGATTTTCAAGACCTACTAGTTTCTTGAGTGTGCAATTTGAGACACCTTTGAGGCACCTTTAAGGGGCCTAATTTTCAGGGAGAGGGTGCTGTAATTTTCAGGGAGAGGGTGCATTAAGGATTGCTAGTCAACTTTGAAAATTGTGTCCCTCTGCCTAGGGAATTACCCTGCAGTAAATGGCAGATCTTTTACTAAGAGGATAGAAGCTACCCAGTGAATTGCTATTTAATGTATACATTTTATAACCTCTGCATGGTTGTAATGAATCCACTGCCCAGTTGGCTGGAGCTCAGGGTCCTAACTATTGGGTGCTATATGACATTTTCTCGGTTTCCTCTGTTCTTTAGGTCTGAAATACAAAGGTTAGATCTGACAATGTTCATTGTTCTGAGACAGATTATAGGTGTGGTGTTTTTTGTTGGGGTTTTTTGGACAACTGGTACAACTTCTACCAAGTATACCCATATCCTCCCCCTCCCATTTTTTGCAATTTCATATTTCTCTTTGTAGATATGACAGTCTCTAATACATCAACCAGAAGAACAATCCAGTCTTGTACAAGTCCTGTCACTGAAGGAGTAACTTTGTTTTAGTGTGTAAAGCATGTCTGTGGTCTTAACAGATCTAAGACTGCTCTGTTTAGACTATATTCTTTTTGGGACAGGGCTGTGCCCATATTTTAACTTGCAGCTCCTAGCACATCATCAGCACTCAACTACTTGTATACTAATAACTAATCTACTAAATGCTCAACATCTTGGCCTCCAGTCTCTTAGTCCTGGGAGAATTCTGCACTACCGCGCGTGCGTATATTTAATGAGCCCCGAGGTTTTTTAATTTTTTGTGCAGAAAAAAGCTTCTGCCAAAATGTTGCTTGCAGTTCTGTCTTTTCCCACCAGAGAGCACTGTGGCACAAGAACAGCAGTAGCTCCCTGCCAGCCAGGTCAGGAGAAGGTAGGGGGGTGTGTGTGTGTGTGTGTGTGTGTGTGTGTGTCCGATCGACCGACAGGGGCTCATAAGGGCTAGTGGGGAGGACAGACTGGGACGGGTTGAATAGGAGTGGAGGCACAGAGCCGGGGGGGAGGGAGGTTCAGAGAAACATGGGGACAGCGGGTAGGTTACAGGGAGGGGGGGGGAGTGGCTGGGTGAGGGCACAGACACACGGGGGAGGGGGAGAGGTGCAGAGCTACATAGGGACAGGGAGTGGCTGGGTGAGGGCACAGACATGCGAGGGGGAGAGGTGCAGAGCTACCTAGGGACAGGGAGTGGCTGGGTGAGGGCACAGACGCAGGGGGAGAGTTACAGGGATGGGGAGTGGCTGGGTGAGGGCACAGACACACATGGGGAGGGAGAGGGGTGCAGAGCTACCTAGGGACAGGGAGTGGCTGGGTGAGGGCACAGACACACATGGGGAGGGAGAGGGGTGCAGAGCTACCTAGGGACAGGGAGTGGCTGGGTGAGGGCACAGACACGCGAGGGGGAGAGGTGCAGAGCTACCTAGGGACAGGGAGTGGCTGGATGAGGGCACAGACACACATGGGGAGGGAGAGGGGTGCAGAGCTACCTAGGGACAGGGAGTGGCTGGGTGAGGGCACAGACACACATGGGGAGGGAGAGGGGTGCAGAGCTACCTAGGGACAGGGAGTGGCTGGGTGAGGGCACAGACACACATGGGGAGGGAGAGGGGTGCAGAGCTACCTAGGGACAGGGAGTGGCTGGGTGAGGGCACAGACACGCGAGGGGGAGAGGTGCAGAGCTACCTAGGGACAGGGAGTGGCTGGGTGAGGGCACAGACACAAGAGGGGGAGAGGTGCAGAGCTACCTAGGGACAGGGAGTGGCTGGGTGAGGGCACAGACGCAGGGGGAGGGTTACAGGGATGGGGAGTGGCTGGGTGAGGGCACAGACACGCGAGGGGGAGAGGTGCAGAGCTACATAGGGACAGGGAGTGGCTGGGTGAGGGCACAGACACGCGAGGGGGAGGGGGAGAGGTGCAGAGCTACCTAGGGACAGGGAGTGGCTGGGTGAGGGCACAGACACACATGGGGAGGGAGAGGGGTGCAGAGCTACCTAGGGACAGGGAGTGGCTGGGTGAGGGCACAGACACGCAAGGGGGAGGGGTGCAGAGCTACCTAGGGACAGGGAGTGGCTGGGTGAGGGCACAGACACAAGAGGGGGAGAGGTGCAGAGCTACCTAGGGACAGGGAGTGGCTGGGTGAGGGCACAGACACGCGAGGGGGAGGGGGAGAGGTGCAGAGCTACATAGGGACGGGGAGTGGCTGGGTGAGGGCACAGACACGCGAGGGGGAGGGGTGCAGAGCTACATAGGGACAGGGAGTGGCTGGGTGAGGGCACAGACACACAGGGGGAGGGGGAGAGGTGCAGAGCTACCTAGGGACAGGGAGTGGCTGGGTGAGGGCACAGACACACATGGGGAGGGAGAGGGGTGCAGAGCTACCTAGGGACAGGGAGTGGCTGGGTGAGGGCACAGACACAAGAGGGGGAGAGGTGCAGAGCTACATAGGGACAGGGAGTGGCTGGGTGAGGGCACAGACACGCGAGGGGGAGAGGTGCAGAGCTACATAGGGACAGGGAGTGGCTGGGTGAGGGCACAGACACACATGGGGAGGGAGAGGGGTGCAGAGCTACCTAGGGACAGGGAGTGGCTGGGTGAGGGCACAGACACACATGGGGAGGGGGAGAGGTGCAGAGCTACCTAGGGACAGGGAGTGGCTGGGTGAGGGCACAGACACACATGGGGAGGGAGAGGGGTGCAGAGCTACATAGGGACAGGGAGTGGCTGGGTGAGGGCACAGACACACACTGGGGAGGGAGAGGGGTGCAGAGCTACCTAGGGACGGGGAGTGGCTGGGTGAGGGCACAGACACACAATGGGGAGGGGGAGGGGTGCAGAGCTACCTAGGGACAGGGAGTGGCTGGGTGAGGGCACAGACACACAATGGGGAGGGGGAGGGGTGCAGAGCTACCTAGGGACAGGGAGTGGCTGGGTGAGGGCACAGACACGCGAGGGGGAGGGGTGCAGAGCTACCTAGGGACAGGGAGTGGCTGGGTGAAGGCACAGACACACAGGGGGAGGGGTGCAGAGCTACCTAGGGACAGGGAGTGG
Organism: Chrysemys picta bellii; assembly: GCF_011386835.1. Lineage (NCBI taxonomy): Eukaryota > Metazoa > Chordata > Testudines > Emydidae > Chrysemys > Chrysemys picta. The sequence goes on along the minus strand of NC_088793.1, from coordinate 4,550,383 downwards.
CTGGGTGAAGGCACAGACACACAATGGGAGGGAGAGGGGTGCAGAGCTACCTAGGGACAGGGAGTGGCTGGGTGAGGGCACAGACACACAATGGGGAGGGAGAGGGGTGCAGAGCTACCTAGGGACAGGGAGTGGCTGGGTGAGGGCACAGACACAAAAGGGGGAGAGGTGCAGAGCTACCTAGGGACAGGGAGTGGCTGGGTGAGGGCACAGACACACACGGGGAGGGAGAGGGGTGCAGAGCTACCTAGGGACAGGGAGTGGCTGGGTGAGGGCACAGACACACATGGGGAGGGAGAGGGGTGCAGAGCTACCTAGGGACAGGGAGTGGCTGGGTGAGGGCACAGACACAAGAGGGGGAGAGGTGCAGAGCTACCTAGGGACAGGGAGTGGCTGGGTGAGGGCACAGACACACAATGGGGAGGGAGAGGGGTGCAGAGCTACCTAGGGACAGGGAGTGGCTGGGTGAGGGCACAGACACACAATGGGGAGGGAGAGGGGTGCAGAGCTACCTAGGGACAGGGAGTGGCTGGGTGAGGGCACAGACACAAGAGGGGGAGAGGTGCAGAGCTACCTAGGGACAGGGAGTGGCTGGGTGAGGGCACAGACACACAATGGGGAGGGAGAGGGGTGCAGAGCTACCTAGGGACAGGGAGTGGCTGGGTGAGGGCACAGACACACAATGGGAGGGGGAGAGGTGCAGAGCTACCTAGGGACAGGGAGTGGCTGGCGAGGGCACAGACACACAATGGGGAGGGAGAGGGGTGCAGAGCTACCTAGGGACAGGGAGTGGCTGGGTGAAGGCACAGACACACGAGGGGGAGGGGTGCAGAGCTACCTAGGGACAGGGAGTGGCTGGGTGAGGGCACAGAGACACATGGGGAGGGAGAGGGGTGCAGAGCTGCATAGGGACAGGGAGTGGCTGGGTGAGGGCACAGACACACATGGGGAGGGAGAGGGGTGCAGAGCTACCTAGGAACAGGGAGTGGCTGGGTGAGGGCACAGACACATGGGGAGGGAGAGGGGTGCAGAGCTGCATAGGGACAGGGAGTGGCTGGGTGAGGGCACAGACACACATGGGGAGGGAGAGAGGTGCAGAGCTGCATAGGGACAGGGAGTGGCTGGGTGAGGGCACAGACACACACGGGGAGGGAGGCAGATGTGCCTGACTGAATGGGAGAGGCTTCAGATCAGCCAGGGTCTGCATGGTGTAAGCTCCCTAATAATCCCTCCCCGTCCCCCCAAAAACCTGTTCCATACTTTGTCCACCCACACCCAACAGCCCTCCAAGTTCACATCCAGGCTCCTTCCCAGCAATTTACTTCCCTCTCCCTCAGCTCCTCCATTACCCCTGACTGCCTGAAGCCTTTGTGCAGCTTCTGAGGGGTGTGGGAAATACGGTTCTGTATTGTAGTTTAAATGAATTACTACTCAGAGCTCTGTATTATATTAATATACCTAGTAAGGAATCTGTTTGTCAAAAAAACGTTTCCTGAGTCTTTTTTTGTTCTCTGTATTGTTACAGACATACTTGCTGACAGGTATTTTGAAATAATTGACCAAAAATAATTGAAACTGGTGTGATTATATTGTGTTATTTTGACAAATAAAATATGCAGAATTTTGTAGAATTTTAAAATATTGTGCGTAGAATTTTTAATTTTTTGGGCACAGAATTCCCCCAGGAGTAAATCCCTGTGATTACTATGCTAATGCTACTTGCACGTAAACTCCTCGGGCAGGGCTGTCTCGAAGGGGATGTCTACACTAGAGCTGGAGGTGTAATTTCCAGCTCGAGGAGACTTATCCATGCAACCTCTAATCAAGCCAGTGTAGCTGCAGAAGCACACAGCGGAAGGGGCTAGCTGCCCAGAGGATGATCTCATCCAAGATCATTGGCATGTACTCGGGTGGCTAGTCTCTCCTGCTGCACATCCTGCCTCAACTACACTGCTATTCCTAGCGTGCTAGCTCAGACAGAACGAGTGTGGCTAGTTCTCACTCCTCCAGCTCGAGTGTAGACATATACCCTAAGTGTTTGTACAGTGCCTAGCACACTGGGGTCCTGGGTGCTATTACAATACAAATAATAATAATTATTCACTTTGCCTGTGGATGAGACACAATGAACTTCCATTCATGCCTCCACCTGCCAGCCATAATCAGCGGCAAGCAGGATTCTGTGTAGTAACTTGAAACTAATATTCATTGAATCCTAGAACCCCATAGGGCTAGAAGGGACCGCAAAGATCATCTAGTCGAACCCCCTGCCAACGCGCAGGATTTGTTATGTCTAAACCATCCAAGACAGGTGCTATCCAGCCTCCTTTTGAAAACCTCCAGCAAAGAAGCTTCCACAACCTCTACTGGTTTTACTGGTGTAACAGCTAGGAATTTTTTTTCTGACATTTAATCTAAATCTGCTATGCTGGAGTTTGAACCCACTGCCTCTTGTCCTGCCCTCTGTGGCAAAAGAGAACAATTTTCTCCATCTTTCTTATGACAGCCTTTCAAATATTTGAAGACCACTATCATGTCTCCCCTTAAACTCCTCTTTTCCAAACTAAACATACCCAGTTCCTTCAGCCTTTGCTCATATGGCTGCATTCCATCCCTTCGATAATCTTTGTCACTCGCCTATGGGTCCTTTCCAGTTTCTTCACATCCTTTCTATAACCGCGGTCACCAAAATTAGACACAGTACGCCAGCTAAGGCCTAATCCGCATCAACCAGAGTGGTGCTATTACCACCCATAACTTGCATGCGATGCCTCTGTTAATACAACCGTGTATGCTTTTTTTTTGCAACAGCATTGTATTGCTGATTGATGTTGAGGTTGTGGTCGACAACTCCCAGATCCGTCTCAGCAGTGCTGCTGCCAAGCCAGTTATCCCCGGTTCTGTCTTTGTGTGTGTCACGGACTCACAGATCGTGCCCACTTCGTCACAGTGTGTTTGGTTTTTCTTCACTAAGTGTATCACCGTACATTTGTCTTTGTTGAATTTCATTTTGTTGTCTATAGCCCAGTTCTCCAATTTATCAAGATCCCTCAGAATTTTAGCTCTAGCCTCCAAAGTATTGGCAACTCCCCATAGCTTTGTGCCATCTGCAAATTTGATCAGTCTGCTCTCTAGTCCTACATCCACGGCATTAATAAAGATGTTAAATAACACCAGACCCAGAACAGATCCCTGTGGAACCCCACTTGAGATCTCCCTCCAATCCGACATTGTTCCATTAATAAAAAGAACAGGAGTACTTGTGGCACCTTAGAGACTAACAAATTTATTAGAGCATAAGCTTTCGTGGGCTACAGCCCACTTCTTCGGACATGAAAGCTTATGCTCAAATAAATTTTAGTCTCTAAGGTGCCACAAATACTCCTGTTCTTTTTGTGGATACAGACTAACACGGCTGCTACTCTGAAACCTGTTCCATTAATAGTTACTCTTTGTTTGTGGTTGTTTAACCAATTATGTATCCACTTAATGATAGTTCTGCTGAGCCCGTATTTCTCCAGTTTACCTATCAGAATGTCATGTGGGACTATGTCAAAAGCCTGGCTGAAGTCCAGGTATATTATGTCTGCCACATTTCCCCCATCTACCAAATCAGTTATCCTGTCAGAGAAGGAAATCAAGCTGATTTGGCATGATTTGTTCTTAGTAGATCCATGCTGGCTAGTGATCACCCCTTCATCCTCCAGGTATTTGCAAATTTAATGATATGTATGTTGCTCTAGTAGCTTCCCAGGTATTGAGGTCAGTCTGACTGGTCTGTACTTCCCCAGCCCCTCCTATTCCCTTTTTAAAGATGGGCACCATGTTAGCCCTTCTCCAGTATTCCTTTGACCTCACCTGGACATAAGAACGGCCAGACTGGGTCAGACCAAAGGTCCATCTAGCCCAGTATCCTGTCTTCCAACAGTGGCCAATGCCAGGTGCTTCAGATGGAATGAACAGAACAGGGAATCAAGTGATCCATTCCCAGCTTCTGGCAAACAGAGGATAGGGACACCGTCCCTGCCCAGGCTGGCTAATAGCCATTGACAGACCTATCCTCCATGAATTTATCAAGTTCTTTTTTTAACCCTGTTTTAGTCTTGGCCTTCACAATATCCTCTGGCAAAGAGTTCCACAGGTTGACCGTGTGTTGTGTGAAAAAAACACTTCCTTTTGTTTATTTTAAACCTGCTGCCTATTCATTTCATTTGGTGACCCCTACTTCTTGTGTTTATGGGAAGGAGTAAGTAATGCTGCTTTATTTACTTTCTCTACACCAGTCATGATTTATAGACCTCTGTCCTATCCCCCCGCCAATCTTCTCTTTTTGAAGCTGAAAAGTCCCAATCTTATTAATCTTTCCTCACATGGCAGCTGTTCCATACCCCTAATAATTTTTGTTGCCCTCTTCTGAACCTTTTCCAATTCCAATATATCTTTTTTGAGTTGGGGCGACCACATCTGCACACAGTATTCAAGATGTGGGTGTACCCTGGATTTATATAGAGTTAATATGCAGTGTTCCCTCTAATTTTTCCCACCCATGTGCGGAATGAATTTTATGTGCACCAATATGGAAGTGATGTGTGACACAATGCATTGGGGGGGGCGAGGGGGCTCAGGCTGGGGCAGAGGGTTGGGGTACAGGGGTGTGAGTGCTCCAGCTGGGGGGGTGGGGCCAGAGATGAGGGGCTCAGGGATGGGGCAGAGGGTTGTGTTACCAGATTTGCCCGTTACTTTGGGGTATGCTTCTTTATTAGGGTTACTCTTCTGGGCAGCGGGGTTCTGTAATTCTATCAGTGTACTGCTTGTGTCACGTGTGTTCTCATACGGAGCTCTACTTCTCCCTTCTGCAAGTCCCCTCCCAATGGGGCTATCCTGCAGGACCTAGGTTCCCCAGGGCTGGGTTCTTCCAGCCCCACAATCAGACGAACACACACACGCATTAACCGAGCACGTCTGAGAGGACCAGGTTAATCGGCACTCCCAAGCTGACTCCCCACCCCTTATATGCCCCTGGACTCAGCAGGCTGGCTCGAGCACTTCCAAGCTGCCCCCTTTGTATGCCCCAGGTTCAGCACGTCCCTAGCTCCACTTTCATGTTACGGTTGTTCTGCTAGTAACCCACCTGATGAGCCAACCCTACAAGATTTTTGTGCACTGCAGGGATCTTTGCTTAGGTACGAGGAGTGTTGCTGCAGAGCGAATGGGGAAGCCAAAAAACACCCCGGGGGGGGGGGGGGGAGAAGTAAGGGGGAGGGATAGCGCAGTGGTTTGAGCATTGGCCTGCTAAACCCAGGGTTGTGAGTTCAATCCTTGAGGGTGCCACTTAGGGATCTGGGGCAAAATCAGTACTTGGTCCTGCTAGTGAAGGCAGGGGGCTGGACTCAATGACCTTTCGGGGTCCCTTCCAGTTCTAGGAGATAGGTATATCTCCATATATTTAACCACACGAGGGGAGCCAAACAAACCATATTAAATCTAACTTAAATTTGATTACAAAAGTCAGGCTTAGAAAACTATAACTGATCCCACAAGTCAGGGTCAGAAGGCTACACCGAGACAGAGAGAGCTGGGTTCTCACCGCTCCGTGAAGCTGGAATCGATCGGGGTTCCCAGAGGGTGGTGGTAGCTAAGGGTCCGGAGTGCTGGAGACAGTCCTCAAGCCCCCAGTACGATCAGTCAGGAGAAGATGAAGTCCCAATGGAACTGATGCAGATTTTGGATCCAGGCATCCGAGAACTTACTTGAGCGTGGGTAGGGGTTTTTGTAGGGAAAAAACAGTGGTTCAAGGGAGAACACTAGATTTGTTTATGGGTAAACTGATGGCTGAAGGGAGAACACCAAGGTTGTTTAGTTCATGCTAGACGATGGGAACTGATCATTCCTGGCTATGGGCGGTGTTCCTTGGAGGGAGCTCACAATGCAATTAGGTAGCTTGAGTATTTTGGATCCCAATAAAGGGTTTATTATTAGAATTGGTCTGATAACTACTGAGCTGGGTGTGTGCAGGCATGGGTTCATTCACATCTGGAGCAGAGATCCCCCATGACGCAGTGCTTCCCTGCTTTTCTGGTCCCAGAGTTCTGTGCGGTTCTTGCCTTGGAATCTCTGTTCTCCATTCTGTATGCTAATAGAGATGCCTCCCTGACCCATCTTTGATGCAAACGAGGTTAGGGGAGTTTGCTTAATCCTGTCACCCTATCCCAGGGGTTTAGGTGTCTCCCACTGCCTTCTCATTGCTTTTTGTAAGACTTTTTTCTTCTGGTTGGCTTTGGTTTAAGCAGGGGGCTGGGGAGCGGGAGGTCTTTCGTGAGTCAGACAGGTTGGATACTGCACCCTGGTTCCCCAAGAACACAGAGCTGATAGGTAACGGTTGGGTGCAGGGAATGAGGGGCTCTGGCTGGGGGTGCGGGCTCTGGGATGGGATTGAGGATGAAGGGTTTGGGGTGCAGGAGGGTGCTCTGGGGCTCTGGTGGGACTCCTCTCTTCTTCCACTCCCCCCACCCCTCCCACCAGCTCTCTCTCCCCACAGCAGCACCTGGGCTGTGGGAGAGAGGTGCCTCTCCCTGCTCTGGGAGCTCTGGGGCTGCAGGATAGGCGTCCCTGCCCCAGCAGGTCCGGGCTGTGGGAGGGCCGTGCATGGGGCCACGCCGTGCTGCCCTGATTGTGACTAGGTCTGGGCCACTCCAGGGTCAGGCCAGGCGGCGCTGCCCCAGCTGTGTCTGGGGCCGGGCTGCTCCGGGGTCGGACCATGCCACACTGCCCCGGCCTCGTCTGGGGCTGGGCTACTCCGGGGTCGGACCATGCCACAGTGCCCCGGCCACATCTGGGGCTGGGCTACTCCGGGGTCGGGCCGCACCACACCGCCACTGCAGGTCCCTGGCGGGTTCCCTGAGCGCATGCATGGCACTAAATAGGCTGCTGCGTGGCCGCACAGCTTATAGGGAATTTAAGGGGTGTGTGTGTGTGTGTGTGTATATCATAGATTATAGGACTGGAAGGGACCTCGAGAGGTCATCGAGTCCAGTCCCCTGCCCGCATGGCAGGACCAAATACTGTCTAGACCATCCCGGATAGACATTTATCTAACCTACTCTTAAATATCTCCAGAGACGGAGATTCCACAACCTCCCTAGGCAATTTGTTCCAGTGTTTAACCACCCTGACAGTTAGGAACTTTTTCCTAATGTCCAACCTAGACCTCCCTTGCTGCAGTTTAAACCCATTGTTTCTGGTTCTATCCTTAGAGGCTAAGGTGAACAAGTTCTCTCCCTCCTCCTCATGACACCCTTTTAGATACCTGAAAACTGCTATCATGTCCCCTCTCAGTCTTCTCTTCTCCAAACTAAACAAACCCAGTTCTTTCAGCCTTCCTTCATAGGTCATGTTCTCAAGACCTTTAATCATTCTTGTTGCTCTTCTTTGGACGCTTTCCAATTTCTCCACATCTTTTTTAAAATGCGGCGCCCAGAACTGGACACAATACTCCAGCTGAGGCCTAACCAGAGCAGAGTAGAGCGGAAGAATGACTTCTCGTGTCTTGCTCACAACACACCTGTTAATGCATCCCAGAATCATGTTTGCTTTTTTTGCAACAGCATCACACTGTTGACTCATATTTAGCTTGTGGTCCACTATAACCCCTAGATCCCTTTCTGCCGTACTCCTTCCTAGACAGTCTTTTCCCATTCTGTATGTGTGAAATTGATTTTTCCTTCCTAAGTGGAGCACTTTGCATTTGTCTTTGTTAAACTTCATCCTGTTTAACTCAGACCATTTCTCCAATTTGTCCAGATCATTTTGAATTATGACCCTGTCCTCCAAAGTAGTTGCAATCCCTCCCAGTTTGGTATCATCCGCAAACTTAATAAGCGTACTTTCTATGCCAATATCTAAGTCGTTGATGAAGATATTGAACAGAGCCGGTCCCAAAACAGACCCCTGCGGAACCCCACTCGTTACGCCTTTCCAGCAGGATTGGGAACCATTAATAACAACTCTCTGAGTACGGTTATCCAGCCAGTTATGCACCCACCTTATAGTAGCCCCATCTAATTTGTATTTGCCTAGTTTATCGATAAGAATATCATGCGAGACCGTATCAAATGCCTTACTAAAGTCTAGGTATACCACATCCACCGCTTCACCCTTATCCACAAGGCTCGTTATTCTATCAAAGAAAGCTATCAGATTGGTTTGACACGATTTGTTCTTCACAAATCCATGCTGGCTGTTCCCTATCACCTTACCACCTTCCAAGTGTTTGCAGATGATTTCCTTAATTACTTGCTCCATTATCTTCCCTGGCACAGAAGTTAAACTAACTGGTCTGTAGTTACCTGGGTTGTTTTTATTTCCCTTTTTATAGATGGGCACTATATTTTCCCTTTTCCAGTCTTCTGGAATCTCTCCCGTCTCCCATGACTTTCCAAAGATAATAGCTAGAGGCTCAGATACCTCCTCTATTAGCTCCTTGAGTATTCTAGGATGCATTTAATCAGGCCCGGGTGACTTGCAGGCATCTAACTTTTCTAAGTGATTTTTAACTTGTTCTTTTTTTATTTTATCCGCTAAACCTACCCCCTTCCCATTAGCATTCACTATGTTAGGCATTGCTTCAGACTTCTCGGTGAAGACCGAAACAAAGAAGTCATTAAGCATCTCTGCCATTTCCAAGTTTCCGGTTACTGTTTCTCCCTCTTCACTAAGCAGTGGGCCTACCCTGTCTTTGGTCTTCCTCTTGCTTCTAATGTATTGATAAAAAGTCTTCTTGTTTCCTTTTATTCCCGTAGCTAGTTTGAGCTCATTTTGGGCCTTTGCCTTTCTAATCTTGCCCCTGCATTCCTGTGTTGTTTGCCTATATTCATCCTTTGTAATCTGTCCTAGTTTCCATTTTTTATATGACTCCTTTTTATTTTTTAGATCGTGCAAGATCTCGTGGTTAAGCCAAGGTGGTCTTTTGCCACATTTTCTATCTTTCCTAACCAGCGGAATAGCTTGCTTTTGGGCCCTTAATAGTGTCCCTTTGAAAAACTGCCAACTCTCCTCAGTTGTTTTTCCCCTCAGTCTTGATTCCCATGGGACCTTACCTATCAGCTCTCTGAGCTTCCCAAAATCTGCCTTCCTGAAATCCATTGTCTCTATTTTGCTGTTCTCCCTTCTACCCTTCGTTAGAATTGCAAACTCTATGATCTCATGATCACTTTCACCCAGGCTGCCTTCTACTTTCACATTCTCAATGAGTTCCTCCCTATTTGTTAAAATCAAGTCTAGAACAGCTTCCCCCCTAGTAGCTTTTTCAACCTTCTGAAATAAAAAGTTGTCTCCAATGCAGTCCAAGAATTTGTTGGATAGTCTGTGCCCCGCTGTGTTATTTTCCCAACATATATCCGGATAGTTGAAGTCCCCCATCACCACCAAATCTTGGGCTTTGGATGATTTTGTTAGTTGCTTAAAAAAAGCCTCATCCACCTCTTCCACCTGGTTAGGTGGCCTGTAGTAGACTCCTAGCATGACATCTCCCTTGTTTTTTGCCCCTTTAAGCCTAACCCAGAGACTCTCAACACTTCCGTCTCCTATGTCCATCTCTACCTCAGTCCAAGTGTGTACATTTTTAATATATAAGGCAACACCTCCTCCCTTTTTCCCCTGTCTATCCTTCCTGAGCAAGCTGTACCCATCCACACCAACATTCCAATCATGTGTATTATCCCACCAAGTTTCAGTGATGCCAACAATGTCATAGTTGTATTTATTGATTAGCACTTCCAGTTCTTCCTGCTTATTCCCCATACTTCTCGCATTTGTATATAGGCATCTAAGATACTGGTTTGATCTTTCCTCCCAGTTTTGTCCTGACTCTCCTTTCTCTCTGCCAGTATAGCCCACACTCCCTCTCGTTTCCGACCCATCTCCCCGGTCTCCATGTTCCCCACTTACCTGTGGGCTTTGCTCACCTGTCCCCGTCGAACCTAGTTTAAAGCCCTCCTCACTAGGTTAGCCAGTCTGTGTCCGAATAGGGTCTTTCCTCTCCTCGAAAGGTGAACGCCATCTCTGCCTAGCAGTCCTTCCTCAAATAGCATCCCGTGGTCTAGGAAGCCAAAGCCCTCCTGGCGACACCATCTTCGCAGCCAGGCATTCACCTCCATGATGCATCTGTCTCTGCCCGGGCCCCTACCTTTGACAGGAAGAATTGAAGAGAATACCACCTGCGCTCCAAACTCCTTCACCCGTACTCCCAGAGCCCTGTAGTCACTCTTGATCCGCTCAGTGTCACACCGCGCAGTATCATTTGTGCCCACATGGATGAGTAGCATGGGGTAGTAGTCAGAGGGCTGGATAATCCTCGACAATGCCTCCGTAACGTCTCGGATACGGGCCCCCGGCAGGCAGCATACCTCCCGAGATGAAATGTCAGGGCGACAGATGGGCGCCTCCGTCCCCCTCAGCAGAGAGTCTCCGACCACCACTACCCTACGTTTCCTATTCGCAGTGGTGGCAGCAGACTCTCCAGCCTTAGGGGTACGAGGCTTCTCCTCCTTTACTGTAGGGAGTGATTCCTTCTTTCCTGTATCGAGAAGAGCATAACGGTTACCTATAACCACGGCAGGAGGGTTCGGAGCAAGGGTGGAGCACTGCCCGCTGCCAGAAGTAACCAGCTGCCAGTGTCCACCCTGAGCCATCTCCTCCTCCACCAGTGGTGTATCAGCAGTCCTGTGTACTGGGACAGCTACCTCAGCTGTCTCCACATGGACACTGTCGAGGAATTGCTCGTGGATACGGATGCTCCTCAACCTAGCCACCTCCTCCTGTAGCTCTCCCACCTGCTGCCTGAGAGATTCCACCAGCAGGCACCTCTCACATTGGATGGTCCCCCCAGCCTGGATATCAGTAAGTGGAAATTGCAAGTTACAGTCTTTGCAAAACCACACCAGGATCTGGGTAGAGGCATCCATGCTTAGGCACTCTGTCTGGCTACAGGCACAGGTGGAGGAGACAGTAGCAGTGCTGGCACAGGTGTTGCGGGTCTTCCTAACCATCGTAAGCCTCCCTCTGTCAAACTCCCGTCTGCAGCCCCCTGTCAGCTGAAAGGGTTGTTTAAGCAAAAAGTTATGGATGTAGTTGCTTTATAGGTATTAAGGGGAATCAAGAGAAAACAGATGGAACTGGCAAGGGACCCTCGCCCCCTTCCTGCTCCCCTTCCAAACTCCCTTGTGAAACTCCCTGTTAGCAGCCCCTGGTCGCTTGTGCGCTGCTTTATAAAGCCCTGGCCTGTATGAATGCCCCGCCCACTGATGAAGGCTCAGCCACTTACCAGAGGCTTCTAGCTTTCAAACCTTCCAACTGCCAGCCACAGCACACGGTCCTTCAAACAACCAAAACAAACAAACAGACTGACAAACACAAGCTCAGCACACAGCAAGTAACCCTCAAACACAAACAAACACACACTACAGACAGTCACTTACCCCAAAAGGGTGCTGTATTGCTCCTCCTTCACCTGGAGAACTCCCTTGTGAAAATCCCTGTTAGCAGCCCCTGTTCGCCCCTGTATCTATACACAAACACACACACCTTTTCTTAATGATTTCCAACGCTCTGGTCGCTTTTTTGACTGCTGCTGCACATTGAGTGGATGTTTTCAGAGAACTATCCACTATGACTCCAAGATCTCTTTCTTGAGTGGTAAGAGCTAATTTAGACCCCATCATTATATATGTATAGTTGGGATTATGTTTTCCAATGTGCATTACTTTGCATTTATCATCATTGAACTTCATCTGTAATTTTCTTGCCCAGGCACCCAGTTTCGAGAGATCCTTTTGTAGCTCTTCGCAGTCTGCCTGGGACTTAGCTATCTTGAGTAGTTTTGTATCATCTGCAAATTTTGCCATCTCACTGTTTACCCCTTTTTCCAGATCATTGATGAATATGTTGAATAGGACTGGTCTCAGTACAGATCCCTGGGGGACACCACTATCTCTCTCTCTCCATTCTGAAAACTGACCATTTATTCCTAACTTTTGTTTCCTATCTTTTAACCAGTTACCAACCCATGCAAACACCTTCCCTCTTATCCCCTGACAGCTTACTTTTCTTAAGAGCTTTTGGTGAAGGACCTTGTCAAAGGCTTTCTGGAAATCAAAGTACACTATATCCACTGGATCCCCCTTGTCCACATGCTTGTTGGCCCCTTCAAAGAATTCTAGTAGATTGGTGAGGCATGATTTCCCTTTACAACAACCATGTTGACTCTTCCCCAACAAATCATGTTCATGTGTGTGTCTGATAATTCTGTTCTTTACTGTAGTTTGAACCAATCTACCCGGTACTGAAATACTGGTGCTGTCATCCATGAGTTTGCAATATTACTGCCAGTGGCTTCAAGATTTCTTCAGCTAATTCCTTCAGCACCTTGGGGTGGATAACTTCAGGCCCTGCTGACTTGGTTTCTTTCAGATTAATCAGAAGACCTCTCTGACGTCTTCTTTACTTATTCTGATCTGCATCCCTTCCTCTTTATTGTCTATGCTGCTAGTCGTCCAGTCCCATGTTATTTTGCACGTTATATTCATGGAGTTATTTTGCAAAGGCGTCTTTAGGGGCCGGGGGTGGGGTGGTAGTTGAGGTTTTAAATATAAATTCAATGGTCAGACTTTTCCTGAAATAGGACAACTTCTGGGCAGGAGTTCCATGAGCATGGAGACTGCAGTATTTCCAGCAAATGTGGCAGAGTGCGCTTCAGATTTTCCCATTATCTTTAAAATGTTACTGTTTCCCTGCTCTATAGGCAAGTATGCCATCCTGCTCGTGTATGACATACTGTGACTTATCTGACACGCCGCACTTTGAGAACCCCAGACCCAGGGGATACTTGATCCCTTTGAGATAATTTGGCATTGTGTCTAGTCAGTATGTTTGGCTTTCAGGGAGACTTGCTGGAGCATTCATTTAACCATATTTCTCTTCCTCTCCTTCACAGTACAGTGCGGTGGACAGCAATCCCCTCTCTCTCTACGTTATGCACCCGTTCTGGAATACTATCGTGAAGGTGAGAATTCCCGCTGGTCATGTGGTTCTGTGTTGGAAGTGGAAGTGCCAATTTCTGTCATGGCATAATCTCTTAGACAGGACTGCCTTTTGGTTGAAACAAACTCTGCTTTAATTCCATGACAAATGCCAACCTTTGTCCTTCAAGAAGGACAATAACTGTGGGCGCGATTGCATAACCATTTAAAATTTTATGCTGCAGAATCATAAATGTCAAAAGCCTCTATCACTATCTAACACCAATAAGTCATAAACTCCTCTCTGATGTAGTTAAAGCAATGTGTAGTGCCTATTGTGTGCGCTAATGTGATTCTTTGTGTGTATTTTTGCCGCTTTCCCATAGATTTTCCCTACCTGGTTGGCTCCAAATCTGATAACATTTTCTGGCTTCCTGTTGCTTGTCTTCAACTTCTTCCTCATGGCATACTTTGACCCTGATTTTTATGCTTCCGGTAAGACTGCCTTTTTTTTTTTTTTTTTTAAACTGTACATTTTAGAGCATGTGAGTAATAAAAGATCTGATACTCCTGTCTTCCTATACCATAGTTTTGCAATTTCATGCGCTGACTGATATGGCTTGCTCATCTACTGCTCTGGAGTGTTCTTTGGTTTTGAAATATCAATGTGGTAAGAAGAGTCAAGGACAGAATCGCTGGGTGATACTGTATTAAAGCAGCCAAAATATGACTCATTCCTTCCAGTTGCTTTGTGAGGAGGAAGAGCCAACGTTTAAAAAAAAAAAAAAAAAAACCAACCCCCCAAATTTAAGAGTTCTTTGTACCTTTTAAAGTCAAGCTGACTTCGGGGCGCGCGCACACACACCATTATGCTACTTATAGCCTTGAGGAAGAACAAATAATACATTTGGGTGCCAATAACAGATGATGTAACCCGTCTTGCTGATAAAATACCAAGTTTAGGTTACTGGCCTGCTTGTCTTTGTCCAGTTCATTTATTTTTAGTGCTGTGTGTGAACCAGTGGTACCTGTTTTTTGTTGGATTTAGAGTAATCTCAATTGGATATCAATACACCCAAACATTACATGCTACATGTGTGTACCTTTATTTCCCTCTTCTGATGGATGACTGTTCAGTCTTTTCACAGTCTGTTACAGTCCTCCTTATCATGATAAAGGATGGGCAAGCAGACTTTATATCTGGGCTAGCAAATTTATATGGCAGTCTTGTAAGGCTGTTTTGACATTAAGGGCTGATCTAACTTACATCGACATAGCTACATCTCTCGGGGTGTGAAAAATCCACACCTCTGGAGAGACGTAGCTATTCTGACTTAACCCCTGATGTAGAGGGGGCCAGGCTGATGAAAGGAAGAATTCTTCCCTTGACCTAGCTACCGCCTCTGCAGGAGGTGGATTAACTACAGCGAGAGGAGAACACTCTCCCATCGCAGTATTGAGCATTTACACTGGAGTGCTACAATGGCACAGCTGCTGCGCTCTTATGTGTAGACATACCCAACGTTTCTTTTGTCTGCATTTGTTCGAGAGAATCTCAAATGATTTGCTTTCCGGAAGTCTTTGTAGTGTACCGCATAATCTCTACGGCGGGGCTTGCCTGTGTCTGTTCGGCATCCCATGTTGGAATGGCTCTTCCTAAACATCCGACTAAAAGTTTTGATGGGGAGAAGGAGTAAGAAAGGAATAGGAAGGTCTTGTAACCAAAAAAAGAGGAAGAAGTTTGGCCTTTTATTCCTTGCCCTAGCACCTTCGTCTTGTCGTAGATCTGGGTGTTGGTGCTAAAGCTGTGCAAATAACGAGGCTTAACAAGTTGGGTTCTTCTGGGCACTTCTGTAACTTTAATAGTGTTCGAAGTCACAGATCTGAAGGCTATGAGAATCTCCCCTTTGAAGGATGTGCAATCTCCCTTGAAGCGTTTGTCTTCCTATCCTGCAACAACCTGATTCTCCATTGCCCTGCACCTGGCTTAAGTAAGTGTAAAATGCTACCATTTTGATTTGGTGGCAGTGTACTAGTGTAAATGACTAGACATGTGCAGGGTAAGAGAATTGGATCCTAAATTAATACTGAACATTACTCTTCTGAGGTCTAATTTGTGTGCCCAGTTACATGCCATCATATAACCCCTTCTCATGGCTAAGCTCTTGTAAAGAACAAAATGTGATGTCTCTTATTGCTGACAGCAAATGTCATGTCTCTTCAGATTTTGTGTTTCACGTGTCTGCTAGCTAGGATCTTGTTGAAACAAGAAATAGCTGTAATGGGTCAATCATCAAAACCCAGCTGGAGATCTGAGAAGTGCAAGTGAAGCTGCCATTCTTAGCAACTGAGGGAATTCTGTGCACTTTGTTCCTTGGCAAATCGGCAGATTTCACTAGCAAGAATACTCTGTGCTGTAGTAATCCTACACTGCACTGGAAAGCTACGAATTAAAAATGAGTAACTCTTTTAAGCTGCAGGAGCAACTCCCTGTATCAACATTTGTCCAATTGCAGGTTCATGTTGGCGTCTTATGAGGGGAAGATGCATTGTGGTGTCCTCCACCTAGGAGAGTGTGTTCTATCAAGCCGCTGACTGCCCAAAAGGGCTTGGGGGCACAAAGGGCTGAACTAGCCTTTCATCTTGAAGACACGTACAATTTTTGGTGTGGTTTGCAAGTGAAATGAGCTCAGGGAATCTCATCCCACTCCACAGAATTCTATTCAAATTGGTTATTCTGTCCCCAGCAGGCAGTCAGCTGAATTTCAGAAAGGTCTGGTACTCCCCCAATAACTTCTCCAACACTGGATTGCTAGAAGGGGGTGGTGCCACACCATGGCACCTTTGGCATGCCGTGCGTCTTTCCTCTGCCCAGTGGATAGTTGTGACCGTAGGGAATAGGTGGTCTGCTTCCAGCACTGCCCTCACTGCTCCCCTTTGTCTAATGGATTTTCGTACCAGACCTTCCTGCTTCTGTCATTGCAGTGCCCTTTCTCTCTCGGACACTGAAGTCATGAAACATGGCAGGCAGCGGGTTTGAGAGGCTCCTTGTCTCGTTCCTCCGTCTTATGATCTGTTTTTCATAGTACCCGTGAATCATACAATCAGATGGAGAAGCCCCATCAGATCGTCCAGTCCTTCTCCCTGCCAGAGCAGGCTTGTCCTCTGCAGGACGTTCTCAAAGTGTTCAGGCCTAAAGTTCCAAAGGATGGGGCTTGCATCGTCTCCCTTGAGAAACTTGTGTATTGCCTGGGCGTGATTTTTGTGACTGGTCTTGTGCCCTGTGCTGGGAGACAGGCAGAACACCCCACATTCCAACCCTCTGGTCTGTAAGAGCAGTAGAAGTAGGTCAGCGTGCGAACCCACAAGGGGAAAGTTTTTTTGAGTTCCAAAGCTTCGGTCTCTGATATATTTTCAGGATTTCATCAAGTGCCATGACCCATGAGGGAGGGAAGAAAGACTGCTTTGAAGCTTCAAGCAATGTGCATATGGCAGAACATGGTCTATTGTAGATGACCAGATACATTGTCTCTGATGCCTGGGCATCAGACCTGCTAATGCTCTCAGCATATGTCCTTCCTGAATGGATTTTTCCTTTAAATTACTCCAGGTTGGCCATAGGCCAGATTGTAGGGAAGGACTTGTAAGTCAGCCCCTGGATCACGTTGTTGAACTTCCCTGAACACCTTTTCACCTTTGTCTGGTTGGTAATGCAGTTCCTATAACGGACTTGCCACTATCAACAAACTGTGCCTCTTATACAAACAAACAAACACGCTCCGCAAAAGAGACGCCAGAGTCCGGTCTCTAAGACCAGAGTGTATAAGTCCACCTCGAGTTTTTAGAAACGAATTAGTCATTTTATTAGTCATTCTTGCCAGAATTGGTATAATTTCCAAAATATCATTGGAGAAAAAAATGGAAAGAACACTTATGACTAATGGCTTGGTATTGCAATTCCCATAAAGCAGATATTAGAGCTGCAGTGTTTTTTCTCATAATATGCGGTAAATGCAAGTTTAAATTGGAGAAAAATATCTGTCAAGTTCGCTATCCACGTTAATATCCTGCTGAAATGAACGTTTAAATGTGGCACATTATAACTTATTCCTGTATCTAATATTTGGCTCCAGTCAAATGGTATTTCCAGGTGTTCGGCCACATACTAATAATACTTGGCACTTATCTATTGCTTTACATGTTCAGAATCCCTTTTTGGATATTAATCACCCGATTACAGGGACAATGAGAGACAATGGTTGCCACTGAAGATAAATTAGTGCACAGATGGTATCTGAGACTACCACAATTCTCCTCCCCCGTAATGGGAGTGAGAGATGTGAGAACAATTATTGCATAAAGAACAGGAGTACTTGTGGCACCTTAGAGACTAACAAATTTATTAGAGCATAAGCTTTCGTGGGCTACAGCCCACTTCTTCGGATGCATGTGCATATGTAGCCCACGAAAGCTTATGCTCTAATAAATTTGTTAGTCTCTAGGTGCCACAAGTACTCCTGTTCTTTTTGCTGATACAGACTAACACGGCTGCTACTCTGAAACCAGTTATTGCATGTTATCCTTTTAATGGCTTCAACTTCAGGTAAGTATCCTACCCACGTTACAGATGGGAAAACCAAGGCTCAGACTAAGTGACTTGCCCAAGGTAACGCAATAAGTAACTGATCAGAGAGTCCTAATCTCTGCGTGGAGTGTCTGGCGCCCAGTACCACGATCAGTTCCTTGGCCCACGCTACCCCCCGACATTACAATTAGTTGCTGCTTACCCCAAAATAAAATGCTCTATGCGGTAGTTTGAAGATTGCTTCAGGACAAAGTAGCCGTGTGGGGTCTGTGGCCTAGAAAAGCCCCAGATGCTGTGGGTCAGGACTGAGGTGCATTAGCTGAGTTAGAACCTTTTCTGACATGAATGGTAAATTCAGAGCCGTTCTGTCTGTTCAGGATCCAGTGTGCTGCTACCGTCTCACAATCAAGTTGTGTTGCTTAAGAATTCTGGGGGCCACTTCACATTACCTTGGGTTGCTCTGGGATTTTGAAGGGTCCCAGAATCCATAGCTAGCAGCACTATTGAACCACAGAGGTAGCAGGGCCCTAACTTATTATTCAGAGAGTGGTATATTGCTGCAGACAGAAGAATCAGGTGGCTGGGGAGGGTGGTGTGGGTACCCCTACAACCTTATCTCAGATTTCATCTCTCCTGTCCTCGGCCAGAAACCATGCCCTGCAGGTGGAAGGCTGGTTGCCACATCAGCTGTCTGCCTAGCACACGTATAAAGCTAATGCCAGCCTGAGTTGGTGGTGTTGGTCAGGATTGAGGTGCACTGGCAGAATGTGCTGTATATGATAAATTTACACTGAGCTTGCTTCTAACTCTGGGTTTTCATCAGTGGCCCTGGTGGAGGTTGGGAATCCCTTGAAGTCTAAATCACCAGAGGGTAAAATTCTGGCCCTATTGAAGGCAATGGCAAAACTTCCACTGACTTTTTCTTACCAAGAATGTTTAGGGGAAATGGGCACATCCTAGCTGGGCATGGTGTGGAAGAACATTATCCCTGCTCTAGCTGCGGACTCCGGAGAGCATTGTGCTCCCTATGGAGTAAGGCTCCATGTTGCAGGCTTGACTAACTGCTTAACAAGTTCTTGGGGATGAATGACCATAACTGCAACTGCTTGATCGTCTTACTGCCTAGAAAGTGGGTCAGTCTCATGTCCCCAGTTTGGGGTGGGGAGAAAGGATATTCTTTACGTGTAATCTCTGTTCATCCAGCAATTAAACTGTTTACAGGAAGCAGACTTTAAAATGCTCTTGCTATGGTATCCCTAGAAAAAGTGTCAGGCTTGTTTTAGGGCTGCAACTCATGGGGTAAGGTTAAGATTTTGTAATGGGTATTTTTAGTAAAAGTCATGGACAGGTTGCAGGCAATAAACAAAAATTCATGGAAGTCCGTGACCTGTCCCGGCTTTCACTGAATACCGGGGAAAGGGGTTCTAACGGGGACGCCAGCTGCTGCTCCAGCCCTGCCGCTGCTCCTGCAGCAAGGACTGACCACTGCTGCTCCAGCCCAGCACCCGGGGGGGGCTGCTCGGGTGGGGGCTGAAGCCAAAGAAGTCATGGAGTTCCGTTAAAGTCACAGAATCTGACCAAATCCTATCCTTACTCAAGGGGTTTGGAAAAGTCCTTTCTGGTCCTCCGCCATCATTTCGGCTGGGGCAAAGATAAAGTGAAAGTAAGGAAAAGCGTGCCTTGGTGTGGAGGATATGGAGTCATTGACAGACAATATATATGTAAGAACGGCCTACCTGCTTTAGTTCCTAGATGTATACATTTATATTTAACCGTATTGTAAATGTATACATCTCGGAACAAAGAATGTCGGCCATACTTACAGGATGGGAGACTCCTATCCTGGGAAGCAGTGACTCTGGAAAAAATATTGGGGGGGTTGTGGTGGATAATCAACTGAACGTGAGCTCCCAGTGTGACGCTGTGGCCAAAAGACCCTGGGATGCATAAACAGGAATCTTGAGTTGCAGCAGAGAGGTTATTTTAGCTCTGTATTTGGCACTGGTGTGACTGCTCCTGGAATCCTGTGTCCAGCTCTGGTGCCCACAGTTCAAGAAGGATGTTGATTAATTCAAGAGGGTTCAGAGAAGAGCCCTGAGAATGATTAAAGGATTGGAAAAGCTGCCTTATAATGATAGACTCACGGAGCTCAATCTATTTGACAAAGAGAAAGTTAAGGGGCAACTTGATTACAGTCTATATGAGTATCTACATGGGGAACAAATATTTTAATAATGGGCTCTTCAGTCTAGCAGAGAAACATCTAACATGATCCAGTGACTGGAAGTTGAAGCTCAGTAAATTCAGACTGCAAATAAGGCCTAAATTCTTAACAGTGAGAGTAATTAACCATTAGAACAGTTTCCCAAGAGCTGTGGTGAATTCTCACTGGCAACTTTTAAGTCAAGATTGGATCTTTTCCTAAAAACTCTGCTCTAGGAATTATTTTGGGGCAGTTCTCTGACCTGTGTTATGCAGGGAGGTCAGACTAGATGACCACAATGCTCCCTTCTGGCCTTGGAATCTCTGAATCTGTGCGCCCCCACTGTTTTCACACAGTCCCGTCTCAGAATAGAATCACGCTTTGCAGATGTTTTTACTCAATTTTGGCATCAGTAAGTAAGCAGTTGGGAACGTCTGTCCTTGCCCACCTCTGTTTCCATGACAGCAAAGCATCCTCGCTTTCAGTGACAGGATCGTGATTACCTGGCACGCAGCTCATGGACTCACCCTCTCCTGGCATCGCTCTCTTAACTCCTGTGACTGCAGCCTGCCACAAAATCAATACATTAAAAACGAAAGTGCCCCCATGTGGAGACAGAATTTCATCTTGCCCACGACGGTTTTCTCACAGCACAAAGATCTGGAACTCTTGCTCTCTCTGTCCTCCAGAAGGGCGAATGGGGTGGGGTGCAGAGGGCAACAAAGCCATCCTAGCAGCGAAATCCAGGATCGTGGTTGTACTGTAACTAGGTACTTTAACTTTCATCCCAGGAAATGCAGATCCATCTAATTACAGTCTAGAATTTATCCTGTGCTCTAAAGTCTTGGGCTTAAAATAGCTCACGAGTAAAAATTTCAAAAGTGCCTAAGTTCCATTGAAAATGTTACTGCATGTTTTAGGGTACGGGGAAAGGAGGCAGATGCAGTATTTGAGTGTGTGACACTTGTGTGTGCCCAGATCTTTGACAAATTCAGCAAAAAGTGTGATCTCCAGGATCTCCTGGATGCCTCGCAGAAAGAAGCGTAAGAGAATGTTGGTAGGCACTGAGCAGGTGAAGGCTGATTTGATGCATCTCCTTTCGGTGGTACAAGCCCACTGAGAGAATGTAAAGGAGCCTCCTCAGGACAGTGAGATGACCCACAGATTTGGATGGAACCTTGTTCCAATTAATTGCTAAAACAATTCTTGTTGAAAGCATCTCTTGTACCAAAGCATAACCTGCTGGGGGGTGGGTGGGTGTGTACGCACACTCAACTCTCCAATCTTCTTTCCAATCTCCACAGCACCTGATCATCAGCATGTTCCAAATCGAGTGTGGGTCATGGTGGGTCTCCTCAACTTCGTAGCATATACACTTGGTAAGACTTAAGATTCTCATGATGTGTCTTGGATTTCTAGTGTGCCTGTCATCATAATGACTTTAATTAGTCAAGTGAACTGTTGTCATAGTTCTGTGTTTCCCAATTCCTTCCCCTCACCCCCCCCCCCCCCCCAAGAAACAAAACTCTGATTCTAGGTAATTCCTCGGTTCCCTGCCACCCCTTACTCTGGGGTGTTGTGAATGACCTATCTCTGGCTGAGATGTCTCTGGAAACTGACACTTTGTATTGTTTTATCTGTTTTACCCACTTGTTCCAGGGAGAAACATAAAAGTAGATGTCTCTTCCTATCAGAACTGACTTTATGGGGTTACTCGTGAAATATTGAAAGCAGATTTCTGTTAAATATTTAACATAGACTCTTCCTAAGGTTTTTTGTGTTTGGTTTTTTTTTCTTTTTCTTTTTCCAATCTCTGCACCCCCGCGGACAGTGCTGGATACTGAAGCTGGCTGCTGACTTCTCAGCAGAGCCCACGTTGTCTGGCAGCTGCAGAGGAGTTCCTTGCTTGCCTGGGGATGTTTAACTTTGCCTCTCTGTGTGCTTCCCTTCCAGATGGTGTTGATGGGAAGCAAGCGCGCCGAACAAACTCCAGCACTCCCTTGGGGGAGCTCTTTGACCATGGCCTGGACAGCTGGGCCTGCATGTTCTTCGTAGTGACCGTTTACTCCACCTTTGGGCGAGGATCCAATGGTGTCAGCGTCTTCGTTCTCTATCTGCTCTTATGGGTGGTTTTGTTTTCCTTCATCCTCTCCCATTGGGAGAAATATAACACAGGGATTCTCTTCCTGCCCTGGGGCTATGACATCAGCCAGGTGGTAAGTAGCCCTTCTGCCTCTTGATTTCAAAATACTCGTTTAGAAAACAGTGGGCAGGCTTTGGTGAATTGCCAGAACTATTTGTGTAGGGGCATGTGCTGCCCTGGCATCTTTCCCTTGGTGACATCTGTCCAGTAGTCATAAAGTGCCACCATCACCATACCTAAACCTAACGATATTCTGAGTTCTTCAGGGAGGAGAGCTTTCTGGCAGAGGGCAGAAAGGTTGGTTGCTTGGTTGCAGGGTGCAATAGTTGGAACTATATCATCAGGGCTACTTCATGAAGCTCTGATTCAGCAAAGCAGACTTCTCCCATGATTAAAGTCAAGTTTAATGAATCAAGGAACAAGGGAGGAAGTTATCATGAAACTTTTATTGCATAGTTAGATTGGGACAGATCTGATTTCTCTTTAGCAGAGAAGTGATGTGTGTTGCAAGTATCTTTATGTTGACGTAGGTTTTTGCATTAGCAGGAAATGAAATGTTTTTAAAAATTGGATACTAATAATTGTTGGTTGTCCCAAACTGACTGGGCCTGATTCTGTTGTGGCCCCCGTGTAACAGTACCGACTTAGCAGTACATACTTGTGTGCGATTGAATCGGGTCCAGTGGTTGTAGAAGCACCGATTGTCACGAGTTCAGGTATCTCTACTGAATCGTTGTTGTACAACACTAGAAATTCCCTTGAAAGCTGCCCCTTCCATCAGTAAAATCGTGGTTTCTCTAGTCTTTGCAATCAGTCATCCTCTGGCCCGCGTCTCCAGTTTCTCCTAACCTAGCACTAATCCATAGTGCATTTTCTTGATCGTGCATCAAACAATCCGAAAATACCATGGATTGGTTTGCTAGAGGCAGTTAGACGTGGCTCTGGTGGCTGGTGCAACTGTCCTCTGTGGTTGTGCTGGTCAATCCAGTAGTGGGGTGAGGCTATCCCCAAGTGCATGTGCAGACAGAGCTCACAGGGGGTGGGAGGATGAACAGGGCAGAGCATCACAAGCCCCTCTCCTTGCTATCCCCTTTCCGGCCTGGCCTTAAAACTCATGGTGACCAAGCAACCTTTGCCTCACCCTGTCCCTTTCCAGACTAGCAGTGAGGCTTCCTTGGTCATGTTGCCGGAAGCAGAGGTTGGGCTGGTTCCTGACATGCAGTCAGCGTAGGAACCTGGGAATGGGGGCATATGTTTGGGGCCCCAAGTGGTTCTGACAGCTGCACTGGGGTACCGTGGTTGCATCTGACCCGGAGATACAGGCTTCCTCTTGTTTTAAAGCTAGAGCTGGGTAGTGAAAATCTGATTGGAAAGCAACGCTCGCAGCTCTCGGAGCCGCCTGGTGAGGAATGGTCACCCCGCCAAAAGCACATTTGGTCTGACCCATCTTTCCAGCTGCTAATGCTTGTCTGCGCTCTCTCTGCATTTCCTTTTCAGACCATTTCAGTTGTCTACATAGTGACAGCGATTGTGGGAGTTGAGGCCTGGTATGCACCTTTCCTGTTTAATTTCTTATATAGAGACCTATTCACTGCAATGATTATTGGTAAGAAGCTCCATGTTGAAGCCTATTTTTAACCACCACCGCTTTACCAGTAGCCAGTGTTTCACTTTAAAAAACAGTCAGCATTTGTTTATATTTTTAGCAAAGAGAAACGTAATAAAATATCTCTGTAGAAAACTTGCCTGAACGAGTCTTGGTCTGGACTGAAAGCAACAAAATGCACAGGGTCTGATACTAGTCCCATTGAGGTTTTGGTGGGAACCGTCTAAGTGGCTGTGGGCTGCATCTAACTTCTATAGAATGGAGAAGATTGCAGCCAGCTCCAAACAAAGCTCCAGGCGGGAGGTGGTCCCAGCATGCAATGCTCCATACTAAGCTAAGCAGCGTGGAAGTCATGCATGCCCGGACTTGTTTCCATAGTCTGCACGCTCCTACTAAACATCAAGGGTGGCTGTGGACTGCTCTGTGGTGCAGTCTGGCCACCCCGAGCTAGATAATAGGTCTGTATTTAGATACCTCAGCCTGCGTGGCCTGAAAGACTCTCCTTTGGAATCTAGCCTGTTGCAGCAGATTGGTCTGTAGTTCCCATCACTCTTCTCCACAGAGTACTGTGTCAGAACTGCCTCTTCACGTCAGCCTGGGAGCTGAAGTGTGTTAAGGTTGGCTGGCCAGAAAGTCTTGGGTAGCTTTACTGCTCTCTTGTTTTGAATGTATTTGTGGCTCACCCTTTGGGAAGAGAAGTCATTTGGTACCCCTAGCCTTCAAAAGATGCCTTCTGAGGCAGCTTTCCTGCTGGGAGGTCCTGGTCAAACGTCAGCTTTGCCCTATTTAATCTCTTAGCTGCTGGCCACCCTGGCAGCTTTCAAAGTGTGTTGGGGTTTCATGGCACTCTGGCCCTTCAGGGAGGTCCATGAAACTTGGTCAAATGACTAAAGCTTTTGTTAATAGCAGTTCTCATGTCCTAAATGGTGCACATTAAATCTAGGCAGTTTTGTTTGCTTCTATCCTTCTAATAACCTTTCTGTGTCTGAAATATGTCCTCCTTGCATGAAAAAGTGAAACCCTTGATAATGCTTTCTCTGCTGCCCACTGGGTGTCGTCTTGGGAATTATGGTCAGAATGCAGATCAAGATATGTTTTCACTAAAAGAAATAGTTCTTTCCATAAATGCGTTTATTGGCACTTCCCTAACCAAGGCAGTGCTTTTTCTGAAGAGCTGAGTCAAATATACAAATCCCGTTAATGGCCATTACACAAATCCGAGCAGCAGTGGGGTGAGCGTGGGTTTAAGTACGCTTTCAGCTACTGTACTGTTGCAAATGACTGTTTAAAAAAAGATGCATGATGGTTAACAGTCTGTCCCTGCCAATGCTCATAAAGCAGTTCGGGGATGACGACGGACTCTGAATTACTACGCTGCCTTAACTTAGATCTTTCTCTTTCAGGGTGTGCACTCACAGTGACTGTGCCCATGAGCCTGATTAACTTTTACAAGTAAGTTTTCCAAAAATCATGTGAACGAACTATTCTGCAGGGTCTGAGGCACCGCATGTGGTGATCCTGTTCTGCTAGGAGTTAGCCAGGCAGAATGCTGCAGAAAGAAATAGGTGGAGAGTGTCAGAGGGGTAGCCGTGTTAGTCTGAATCTGTAAAAAGCAACAGAGGGTCCTGTGGCACCTTTGAGACTAACAGAAGTACTGGGAGCATAAGCTTTCGTGGGTAAGAACCTCACTTCTTCAGATGCAAGACAGGTGGAGAGCACGGTGTATTGATGGCCCAGCACTGCCCCGGCTGTAATAGAAGGAGAGCCATGACTTGGCGTAGCTTTTTGTAAATTAGACTCCTTATAAACGTTCCTTACCTTCACTGGCAGCTTCCCAGGAGCCCAAAAGGCACTCCTGATTAAGATGAAGAAGGGTTTAAGATGCCACCCTTGTTAATACAGTAATGTGACTTGCTGTGAGCACAGGTCCCTGCTAGGGTGACCAGATAGCAAGTGTGAAAAATCAGGACGGGGGCGGGGGGTAATAGGAGCCTATATAAGAAAAAGTCCCAAATATCAGGACTGTCCCTATAAAATCAGGACATCTGGTCACCCTAGTCCCTGCGTGCAGGCCAAGCAGCGCAGCTCAAGTGGAAGCAGTGCATTTTGGGACCTCTGGTCTCCGCTGCTGTATTAGCGGCATGTTTGGCTAGAAGAACAGGGCAACCTGGGAAGTGGCCCCTTGGGGGATTGAGTAGGGGTTGGATTCCAAAACACACTCCTCCCCGTCACCCCCCTTTATTTACTTGTATAACAAAATCCTGCACTTCCCCAACGGATTTCCTGATTTGCAGAAGTTAATTGGTGACGCTGCTAATGGCTGATTTGAATATTGAACTAGCCATGAGTCGCCTGGTAGACAAAATGAACGTTAAGCACCTGGCGTAAATCTGGGTGATTTGACTCTTGCCTACCCAGACTGAGGCTTCACTGATCAGCCTACTCTGGCGATCTGGCCTCTCACTGGCTCTGCAAGAAGGAAGCTGTGCAGGAAACCGTCTTTCTCATCGGAATTGTTTCCCGAGCCCAGACCCAGTGTTGCAGTCTGAACTCCATTTGGGAGCCCCGGTTCTCCCCTTTGTTGCCAGCTCCTTAAAAGGCTGCATCTGGGATTGGCCAGTTATTACTTCAGCGTTGAAATCCATCGTCCACTAATGCAGGGTTACCAAAGACCCATCTGAATAAGCAATATGTAACTATCGTGGGTGCATTATTCGTGGGGGTGTCTGACCTGAGACTGGCCTCTTGCCCATTTTCTCTCACAATTCCTATTGGTGGGCTCTGCCCAGCCTGTGCTTGTCGTACTCCACTTCAGGAAAGGTGCCCAAGGCTAGTTGGGCGCTCACCTGGATTGGAGAGTTCCCAAAGGAAGGCTTGTGCCTGCCTCTGTTAGAAGCTGTGGCTTCCGAGAGTTTGACTTAAGATTTGTGTTCCTTTTGCCTTTCAGGGCCTATAAAAGTAACACTCTGAAGCACAGGTCAGTGTATGAAATCATGCTGCCGTTCTTCTCGCCAGCATTGCTGTTCATTCTGTGCATGACCTGGATCTTCATGTCGCCGTCGGACATCCTGGAGGTCCACCCCAGGCTCTTCTACTTCATGGTTGGAACAGCCTTCGCCAACATTTCAGTAAGAGCGCTAGTTCTCCGCTAAAATGCGTGTGGACAGGGGGTGGCTGATTTGAATTGACACAATGGGGAGGGCTAGCGGTTTGTCAGGCTACATTATACGAACTATCCAGTCTGCTCATGAGGTGGAAAGGCAAGTCACAAACCCAGAATGAAAATGCCAAGAATTGTGGATTGTATCTGTTGTCACTAAACCACTTTGCTGCACTGCCATGACTGAAAGGGCAGGCACTGAAGTGGGCAGGAGAGAAACGCTGACTCTTTTAGAGCTGAAAAACATGTCCTGTAAACCAGATCTGACACTTTCCCCAAACCAGAAAAATCCCAGTATGTGCTTTTTCCACCTCTCCCTGATACTGGCTGACAATTCACATAATTGAGTTCCTGCTCTCTCAGTTTTAACATGGTCACTCGCAAGGTTCTTGGTAAACTTGATTCAGCTGTGTGTTGTCACATCTGCCTACAGACATGAAGCCCCTGCCCTCATCTCCCCTAAATCATGAATACTGTTAAGCCATGGAATCCATGCCTTGCATGACAAAAGGCCAGCCCTGGCGATGATGTTTAGGAAGCTGTGGCGCTTTAATCAGAGATCTGTCACTATCCTCGGACTGTGCCCAGAAGCAGGGCTTCCTGTCTTTCCCACTCGGCAGAGTTTTCTACTAACTTTGCAGATAAGATCGGTCAGATTTGACCAGAATTGGCCAATCAATGCAAATAGATCCTTGTGATGGTCTGCTCTTGGTGTGGACTTCTCTGGTTATATGCACAAAAGGAATTCATGTCAAAATGGAAACTTTCTCAGTCTTTGGGAACCTTTAGAGCAGATGATTGTCCATGTTTTAATAATTAGCGCTCTAGAGACGTACATGGCCCTGTAACGGTGCGAGACTCACCCCTGCGGCGCCTCCTGTCGGTCGTCTTGGGAATAAGCTTAGACTCAGGAGCGCCCTCTGCAGGCTGGTGCCTTGCGGCCGCTGGCCCCCATATCCCTCCCGGACCCAGTGCCCCTTGTCCTCGGGCGCTGCCCCCTGGCAGTACACCTGCTCTCAGGGTCTCCCCACCCACTATCCCCACCTTGCCTCAGTCTTGGGCTACTGCCAGTCACCATCTAGCCCCTGCTCGCTGGGGCGGATTGCAGTGTAAAAGCCACTCATCACAGGCAAGGGGGCTGCACCCTTGCACCCTAGTACCTTTCTGACCTTTGACAAGGCCGCAGCCTGGGGCTTTTCCAGGCGGGAGCTCCCCAGCTCCCTTGCCCTATCCCCCAGCCCTGCTCCCCTCAGGTACCCCATTCAGCTTCCCAGTAGCCAGGCCCAGAGCCTTCTCCCTCTAGAGACAGAGAGAGACTGACTCTGTTCCTGGCCCACTGCCCTCTTATAAGGGCCAGCTGAGCCCTGATTGGGGCACGGCCACAGCTGAGCCTGGGAATGGCTTGCTCCCAGCCGCAGCCCTCTTCTGGGCTGTTTGAAGCCCTCTAAGGCCGGAGCGGGTGACCACCCCGCTACAGCCTTCATTGCTGTATTCCGAGTGAGAGAGTCATGGGTTGGAGGCTCACGTTGGAAGGAAACCAACGCCCATCTAACAGACCTTTCTCCCTCCTGCCCCCACCAGTGCCAGCTGATCGTGTGTCAGATGAGTAGTACCCGGTGCCAGCCTCTCAACTGGATGCTGCTGCCATTAGCCCTGGTCATCTTTGTGGTGATCTCTGGAGTCGCAGCACACTGGGAAAATCTTCTCCTATACCTACTGACGGCTCTCATTACCCTGGCCCACATCCACTACGGAGTAGGAGTGGTAAGTGACATCTGCCTTTGGGCTTGGGGTTTCACTGTAGCGGCTCTGCTTGTAGGATTCACTTCATCCCATTGCTGATCAGTTTTGCAGGGGGTGTCGCATGTAACACCTGGAATACCAGGCAGTTTGAGGCATTTCTAGAAAACATGAAAGGAAGCTAAATAGGTGGCATCTGAAAGCTCTTATTTTGTACACCAGGAACTGACAGCCCAGCTGCAGCAGAAATTCTTCTAGTCGTTTAAATTCAAGACTGGGTCTAATCCAAACGCTGGATCCACACCCTGTTTCAGATCACAGTTTGCGGCTTAAAACGTAGGAACCCAACACTGGCGAAACATGGATTTAATGCGCCCAAGTTCGGATGTAGTTCTGGTTCTGTCGGTCAGAAAAAGGCCAAGATCAGAATGGGATCCAGAGACCAGGTTGGGCGTATCTCTAATTTTAAATAAATTATTTGGGGACTTAGCTAGGTACCATTCACTTCCTAATATTTCACTTTACTTAGAACTTCTTTTCTAAAGGCCCCCACAGCTGCTGCTGGGTAGCACGTGACTGGACACTCGAATCCGTTTGATACTCTCTCCGGTAGGGGGCACTGCTTGGGAAGACAGCCTTAACGTGTTAACCCAAACAGTGTTTCTGCCCTGCGTACAGATTTATAAACTTTTCCATAGGCGTTAACTGATTTTTTTCATACTGCGCCTTTGAACTATTGCTTTCAGATGCCCCAGGCATAGTGTAGCTAGAACGCTGTCTGAAGTGCGGTGGTTGTCTGGCTAAATAAAGAGTGAACAAAATAACTTAAGAACCTGAATTACTGACGTAGAACCTGCCATATTTCCAGCTTCTGAGATGAGTTCCTCTGCTGGGGAGAAGCTGGGAAGGGAGAGCACAGTGGAAGTGTCTCCCCTGTATCCAGATGCCTTCAGGGATCAAGGAAGCACTGTAGCTAACTGTGGGAGACCGGCACTGCGTGAAGGAATTGGCAGGATGCAGAACGTCTAGGCGGTGGGAGTGCTGCTCAGTGGGAAGAGCCCAGTTGGGTTGTCCTAGGTCAACTGGACAGGGAAATGACCACCTCAGCAGCCAGAGTGGGACCCCGAGCACTTGTCGCTTTAGGCCAGCTCAAAAATATATACGCTAGCTCCTTGCAAGACACGGGTTTGACACAGGACTCAGTGGGTGACGTTCTCGGGCCTGTGACACAGACTGATGGTCATCATGGTCTCCTCTCGCCTTATACTCTCTGAAAAACCCCACCCATTTGGAACCCCTTTGTAAGACACGATGGGGTGAGAGTGAATCTGCAGTTTCTCCTCCGGAGCTGCAGGTGAACAGGCCTTGGGTGACGTGGTTGCTTAGCTGCCATGCTGTATGTGTTGGTCTTTTCCTGCCAGCCATGTGAATCGCTTTAAAAACAACTCTGAAATTTCAGCCAGCCTAATGACTTGACGTAGCTCTCTGCATAATCTCATCAAAAAGCAAATTTCCTGAATGCAGCCTTTAAGTCCGACATGGCTTTTCACTGTCTGTCAGGAGGAAATGAGCCCTTTCTGCCTTGTGAAGGTCACTGCGAGAGGAGGCTTCTCAAGGATAATTAAAAGCGGGTCTCCAAATCTCAGACATACTGTCTCTTGGCACAGTTACATACCGATGTCCTGTTGTACTGTCATCTGGTGGGAGTGGCTAGGCAGGCACTGCTAGCTCAGAGCTATAAGAGGGTGCTATGTAGCTGCTGTCTGACTATCGCGCTCTGGAAGCAAGCCAGCCTCTGCTTGTTGTTTTTGCAGTTCACGTATGGCTAGTATTCAACGGAGCGACTTGTGTATGCCCTTGTTACTTGTTTAGCTAAAGCATGAGCATTGGCTTCACAGCTCGCAACAGGCCAGGCGCATTCAAGAACAAGTGCACGTTCAGAGAGGAAAGGCAGTCGACTTAAAAACTGATCAAAGGAAATGCATATGGTTTACAATGTGCAATTAGCGTGTAGAACTCACTGCCACAAGATACCATTTGGGACCAAGAGTTTAAGATTCCATATAAAAGTGTAATGAGACTATCCAGGTACTTTGGGTAGGGTACAAATCTCTTTGTAAGGTGTAGAAACCTTAATGCTTCAGGGCTAAAACCAGCCACTAACTGGTGAGGCGGGTTAGGGCACAAATTTCCTTTGGAGAAGCCTGCCCAGAACTGATCCCCGTGGGGGTTTCTTGCGCTTGCTTCTGGTCACTGTGCAGCACAATACTGCACTAGATGGACAGTCGGGAATTGCCATAAGTATTTCTATTTGTCAGAACCTCTTAGAGGGGCAAATGCTGGACCCCACAATGCAAACCCCAGTGGCATGTTGAAGGACAGTCAGTTGTTCCCGGATCTGGTAGAGTGTAGAATTGGTGCAGCTGCTCCACCCCAGGCTGGACTAGTGGCTTGTGGGCCCTGTGTCCCAGGGCTTTGGCTTGGTGGGAGCCTGCCGGCATTCTCACAGTCCTTGGAGAGAGAGGGGTGCTTCAGAGAAGTACTCCGGTTTGCAGAGTGTCGTGTGTGGCTGGCCTGGCCCTGCACAGCAGGCTCCTGGTGTTCTGAGACAGGTCCCATGCACCCATGTGGGGTCATTCAGCCTTTTTTAGCTGCACGTGCGGCTCGCTTGGTCCGTGGTGTGGTGCGTAAGGGGATGTCTGCGCTGCAGTAAAACACCGGCGGCTGGCCCATGTCAGCTGAGCCAGGCTCACGGGGCTTGGCCTGTGGGGCTGTACAATTGCAGTGCAGGTGTTCAGCGTCTCGGAGACCCTCCCCCCTTCGTGGGGTCCAAGAGCCCAGGCTACAACGTGAGCCCAGATGTCTACACCACCGTTTTACAGCCCAACCCCGGCAAGCCTGAGTCAGCTGACTGGCCAGCCTGGGGTGTCTTATTGCCATGTAGATGTATCCTATGGGGCTTCTGTAAGGGGGTGACTAATAGCCCTGGCGGGGGATGAGCATACCATGGGCAGGGGCTATGCATCCTTCCCATACATACAGCACCCTGCCAATTCACTGCAGTCCTGGGCCCGAATCCTGAGGCGTACTGAACTGCTCCATTCAAGTCCCCTTGATTGTTTGAGGCTGAAGTGGAAGGCATGTTGGCTGATGGACTGCTTTCATTTAACTTTTCTCTCTCTCTCTCTCTCTCTCTCCCCCAGGTAAGCCAGCTGAGCAAACATTTCAACATCCGGCCTTTCTCGCTAAAGAAGCCCAGTACAGATTGACTAGAAGGGGAAGAAGAGAAAATCAGCCTGCAGTCTGCACAAGTACTGTAAATAACTGCTGGAAATAGCTTGCACTTCAACCATCACCACAGACCTACATCGATCTTCTGGACAGACACTGGGGCAGTGGGGGCTCAGCACCAGGGCTACACCCGCGACTGCCATTGAGAAAACACGAACCGCTCTATGGTGAAACCAAGCGAGGGGAGTAGCCTTTCCAATTATTCCTGTATATTAGATTAGCCAGACGTCTTCAAGCCCTAACTCTGTTCGGGTAGAGCTGGCTTGGGAACGTGGATGGCATCGCTCAGAACGCACGGTCACCCAAAATAACCTGGCAGCTGAGTTAGTAGCAGTGGCCTCAACACATCTGTAACGGAGACGTTTGAGCTGCAGGGTCAGTGAGGAACGTCTTCGTCGTACACGAAGGCACATGAGTCACACACGCGGCTGTCTAGTGTTAGACCTTCTCAGATGACCTTTGTCCCTTGATGCTAGTCTAGGGAGCAGATCCCAGCATGCGCGCGCACACGTGTCCATTCATGCAAAATGTTTGTTTAGAAGCTTCAAATGATATTCCACTAGGACGACTTAGTCAAATCCCTCAATTCCCAAGTGGTTAAGGCAGCTTCCCCTTCTTCTTCCCCCCCCTCCCCCCCGTCTTTCCAGCTGTGGGTAACTGGGACCATATCTTGACAGTATTTTTCTTGTTAACCATACATTGGCCACATGTGTTCTTTAATCACGAGCCCATGAAGGGAACTTGAGCTCTTAGCAGCAATGGTTGTTTTGGGATGGCGGGTGGCTTATTACTGCCTGCAAGAGCTAAAATAGCACTTGGCCAAATTCTCCCTTCTGATAAATCAGTACAACCTCATTTAATGTCAGAGGGTTGGCTTGCAGGGGGAAGGGGAGTCACATGCTACATGGAGCTTGTCTCATTTCAGACTTGCTGTATGCACTATGATTTGTGTGCACATCCCCGTGAAGGGTGGGACAATCTCTGCATACGCAGTCTCACAGCTCCAGAGAACTGCATTGTGGCAAATCCCACAGCTTGGAAAAACACCCGAATAGTTCTTACAGCCGCTGACATGCACATACACTTGTGGATATTTTATTGGGGGAAAAGTAGAGGTGATTTTTTTAAATTACCATGTCATTTAGGTCACACACATCCCATCCAGCTTTCTGTTTCCCATCTGTTAAGCCGTTTGCGTTCAGCGGTTTTCTTTTTTGTAATTCATTTAATTGAGTGGTGGTGAAGACTGAGTGCTGATTTTCTTTTCTGTTCATTGTATTTAATGAAGATTTGTGCTTGAATGAAGAGCGCAGCCTAAACCCAGACTCTGGACAGGCTGCACTCGGAAGTGGGCAAGCACAACGAATGTTCATATATAATGTATTGTGGGAACAAATTCATTCATACCTGGGGAGTAGCTTGGTCATGGTGTATTCCTTCCGTGGGTGAAAAATCTCCTGCTCTAGGAAAACTTAACTGTCATTACTATTTAACGCTTTTCTTTTGTAAATGTAAATCATTGTCATGCAAGTTATACGAAACAGAACGTCCAGAAGCCAGTTCACAGCATTTATTGTAAATAGGTTGGTTTTAATTTGAACTTGAATTCTCACTGGGATGTCCTGTACAAGATCAGAGCTGATGGATAGAGGTACACCCTGCAAGACACAAGGGGGAGAATTTAATTTCAAGCGGGAAAACACCATTACTGCTTCCATCTCTAGGTGTTCCCATCTTGGTTTTTGGCTGTGAGGTGATTGGACTAAACACGTTTTAGTTGTTTTGTTAATGTGTCATGACTGTACATCAGGAACTGGAGGAAGGTGTTAATCTGGGAGAGGAAAAAACCTCTTATTCCCCCCTCAGAGTTGATGAACTAAGTAGCGTACTCTCTCATATATATATATATTACTGACATTGTACAGAAAAAGCTTAAATGTACAGAGGAATTGGGCTGTGCTTCAATTTTTGACACTCGTAACTGTTGAATTAAATATATAATTATGGGCAAATTAACTGAAATTGTAGTTGCGCAAGAAACATTAAGAATTTGAAACCAGCTGTTGAAAATGGGACACACAGTTTAACTGTCTGTGGAACGTTTTCCTACTGCACAATCCGCCTTCGTGGCCGTGACACGTTGCTGAGGTTGGGTTTTTCCATTTGCGTGCCGACGGATCATGGAATACTTGGGCCAGTTCCCCTTGACTAGTCACGTTAAGAAATGTCTGGGTCCCAAGCATGAAGCTAAACGTGTTCTGCATTTCCTTTTCTGGCATGTCCCATTTCTCCGCCCCGTCCCCACTCTCCCGGCAGCACGGCTGTGTTCAGATTGGGGTGGCGTTTACATTGTGAGATTCTGTCTGCTCGGTTCCCTAGTCACTGTTCCTCTGGCTGTGGAGTACGTTGAACTATTCCTTTGGGCCGTGCATGGAAACATACCCTGAAAAAAACACTCTTGTGTGGAGGCTGGCAGCTAGAGCAGACTTGCAATCTAAACGCCTTCATGCATTTTACTGACATGTTCTTACGGCAGGATCTCTCAAACCCTTTTACACACACAGGCTTATCTCTGGGGAGTCGTGGAATTTGGTGCCTTAACTTATTGCATGTTGGGGCTAGCAAAACCTCTACAATCAAATTATGCTAGAAACCAGTTTTAATGCTGCTCGAGCTCAGGCAGATGAGGGCAGGATGAGCTCTCTAACCTGTCCTATTCTGCTCTCTGGGCACGTTCTGCCGCCCAACACAATAAACAGTTTTCATTTGCGCAGTGTTGATCTGAATTTAGTGACTGACGTGCTTGATGTCATGGATTCTGGGGAATGAAATGTCTGATCAGAAACAGACAAAATTACAGCCTCCCCACCGCAAGTGTGTGCGAGGGGGAGCAAATCTTTTGGGTTGGTTTATTTTTAAAGAAAACTGGTGTTTTCTCCTAATTCGGTCTTTAAAAATAAACTCGTTCTCTAGTGAAGGGCTGGATTTGGTCATTGTTCTGGCCTCTGCAATACTGGGTAAGGAGGAGACACGAAGGTGGAAATTCTGCTTCCTCACCCTGGCCTCTTCCTTGTAGCGGGGTGCGTTCCTTTCCGGTGCCGGGCTCTTTGGAAGGAATGATACTCTGACCCAGGAGCGTATGTGCCCATGCTTAGAATTCCCCTTCCGCGTATTTGAGGCACTCTGAGCCCTTGTGCTTCTCTGCCCATGTAAAAGAGCTGCTTGTTTTGTGTCCTTAATTATTGAGACCCCTGAGTGAGCCGCCCCGCTGCTTTTATCATCCTTAAAAATGCTCCCCAGGTGATGCCTCAGTGCTGTCAATTGTACCTCAGCCTGGACTATCGGCAGGCAGAGCCGAGCATTGGGGAAGAACCCCTCTAGGCCATCAACGTGCCCAAGTCAGGCAGTGTACGTAAGCGGTTGGCTTCAAAACGGACTGTTCCATGTCGTTAAATCTCCACAAGCCGGTTTCCATAACATCGTCCTGCTCCCGTTCCTGTGCTAGAGACTTGCCGGAGCACTGTGAAAATAAGCCAGTGGCTTGCTGAAGACACTTTGACCCCTTGCGTTCCTGCGATTAGGGATCTTTGTGGTTGAAGTGAGTGTTGGAAGCCTTGGGAGCGGACACACATGCCATCGCGTGGCTTCTTCCGCTCAGAAAAACGGTTCGTTACGCGCGCAGCTTCATTTCCATGCTGAGGCTTCCTGAGCGTGTGTAACTTGCACTTCGCCCCCCTGCGGACCTGCAGCCCCTCTCCCCCCATGCAACATCTTCTGCCGACGACCCCCCACCCCCGAGTTCAACCTCGTGACTGTAAAATCCGGCTCATGGGACACGCATTTAGCTGGGGCACATACGTGCAGGTTTAACAGCTCTCTGAAGTCACTGGTATGTTAATGAAAGTAGCCGTTGTGGTCCAAGTTAGCATCCCTCACAAGCATTTCTGTTGCAGTTGGTCCATCGAGTACAAACAATAGGGAAGGCAGGAACTGCAGTGTTGAGATTGTACCTGGCCTTTCCATGCCTGTTGTGCCCTGTCTGGTGAATTTATCGTGCTCGCGGCCTGATCTAGGGTACCGCTGGGGAATCCGCCAATACCGAATCTCATGGATGACTAATGTGTTCATTCAGCTTGGGGTTTTCTTGGTCACTACAGCAAAAATATTCAGATCTTGGGTTTCTAAAGTTAGGCTCCTGGTGTCTTCTATCTGGGCTCCTGGTGTCTTAGCCCACAGTGAGAACGTTCTGGCCTGTTGTGACTTTCCGAAGTGACCGATCAGATTTGTTGTATATAAATAAATGCTGCTTTTTCAGCTGTGGCCCAGCTGAATTTTCCTCCACGCCGAGGGCTGGGCTACACTACTGCGTAAGTTGATGCAACTTCCATCGCTCAGGGGTGTGAAAAAGACACCCCCATGAGCAACACAAGTGACATTGACTTAAGCGCTGACCACACTGGCGCTAGGTGGGCAGGAGACGCTCTCCCGTCAGCATAGCGGCTCTTCACCAGACGCGCTACAGCGGTGTAGCTGTGCCGACGTAGCCTCTCGTAGTGTCGACTTGCCCTGCAAAGATGCACTCAGCGCTGCCTGCTATGCAAGTAATTTGAACAGCTGGGAAGCTCTTGTGGTTCTAGCTAATGGTGCGTTAACAGTGGCGTAAAAACCCAACCGCTTGGAGTTGGGGGATTTGGTTCGTTTGTAAAGGAGACCTGCTCCTCTTTCCTTGTGCTGCAGCACTGGGATGATGGTAAATCCTCTGCGTGCTGAAAGCCACGGGAGAATCTTTCTCTGTCACAGGTGGTGGTTGTTTTATGTGGTGTGCCAGTCACTTGGGGCATCTTGGGTTGGTGGGTTGAGATCAGCTGGGCTGTCTTAGATCTTGTTTGTGCTTTGTTGAAATGCAGACGGACAGCAAACTGGGCAAGGGTTGTAGTAGCCAAGGGAAGCCTTTGCTAGTACCTTGTTTGCCTTATGTCCCCAGTCTACCTCGCAGCATTGTATTGGAGGTGGCGGCAGGCCAGGGCTGTGGAGACAGCATCTTATGTCTGCTGTCTTGGAAGGTGGTTGCAACAGAAGTTTGTTTAACCTCTTTGCTGCTGAACCAAGTCTTGATTAAATCAGAAAAATCCTACCGTGCAGCTGGACTTGTCAGCGCCGCCTGTTTTCTGTCTTACGGCAGCAGCGAAAAACCTAACAGAAGAGGGAGGCATCACTTAGCAGCACGTTCTTAGCAGACCCGCGTCCCAGAGGAAAGCTGTTTGCTACCTGTACCTCGGTTAGCCACCATCATGGCGTCTTACGGAACATGCTCCAGGAATAAAGATCTATTAATAGGTAGTGCTAGTTGTTACTAACCAGTTAATTGTTCAGGTGCATTTGGTTTGGAGTGATGGTCTCATTTCCAGATATAAATCTGCCTCATTCGCTCCATTCTACCAGGACTTATTTGTTATTACTTGACAGCTGGTCAGACTGGTCCAGGGTGACGTGCTTTTTGGGCAGCAAGAAGTTCCTTCTGACCCAGCATCCCCTGCCAGGGCAGCCTTTAACTGAGTGCAGAGCCCACTAAACGGAACGGTGTGCTTTGGGGGCAGGCGTGCGCGAGGCCCGAGCTGAAAATGCTTGGGAAGGTGACTCTGTAACAATGACGTTGTGGGCTCCATGTTTGTATCTCCCAGGCTTCCAGATCAAACGGGTCTTCTAACTGCCAGCCCTGCTCATTCAACCTGCACCCTGAGAGTCGAGCTGGGCTCTTCCTGGCTCATGTATCAACCCCAGCAATGGAGACTGTGCAGGCCACACCCTACCCTCAGTTATGCCCACACAACGGATGGCAAAGCAGAGCAGAATCCCCCTCGTTCGGGTTCTGCAGGGCTAATGGTGTTGGAGCAGAAAAGGCTCATGCTAGTAGTTGTGGGTGGGATTTTCCAAAGTATCTGACTTGCATTGGGACTGGTCACTTCGGTGCAGGTCTGTTGAGTAAGAAGGGGGCATTTTACTTGACTCTTAGCATACAACTGCCTGTTCCTGCTCCCTTGACTCTTTGCGCTAAGCGGGGAAGGAACTCCCATGACAACACTTCCCCCTCCACCTACAGAAACAAAAGCTTCCGTGGCAAGTAACTGTAACGTGGACCCGTCGTGTTCCCTGAGCCTGGCCCTGTGTGACTGTGGCCTGGTATCACGGCTCTGAGAGCCTCTGCTTGTCACTTCACTGCCGTGAGTGGGTCTGCAAACACATCCTGTCCCATCCCACCCAGGTGAGCCGTAGCCTGGCCGGGACCAGTCACCGCTACGCAAACTGATTGTACAGAGCTTTATTTAAACAGGAAAATACAGTATAACTATATATTGTCTTGTCAGTGCAGAGTTCTACCAAACCTGCTTTTCTCATTAGGATCCATGTGTCTCTACTGTTGGGAGCTTAGAGTACTGCAGTGGATTTGAATGCCAATCTGTTAAAGGCTATTGCTGATACATATTTATTGTAAAAAAAAAATATATATTGAAAATGAAACTTCAGGAAAGAATAAAATTTTCCAAGCCTTTTAGCGGTTTTCTCATTGTCTGTTTTTGCTGATGGTTTCAGTAGAACGTGTTGTCCAGTTGCCTTTGAGATGGGCAGTCTCCTCCTTTGAACTCTAGAATTGACTTGAGGGTGTTTCGGTCTGTTTGGGTCAGATCACACCCCCTCAATGGGATACGCTTCGTTGGAGCCGGCACATCATCATCAGCTGGCGGAGGTTCCTAGGTGTACATCTCGGTGCCTGCCGACAGACAGACACACAAAGAGAGAAACAATTCCACAGAGTTCTGCCAACGATGGAAGAAAGTGTTGCATTCTCCCAACTAATTCTGTTAACGTGCAGCATATACAATCCAATGGGCCCATACAGAAGGTGGGCACCTTATGCATGTCTCCAGCAAGTGCACTGGAATACCACACTCTGGAGAGCCTCAAAGGTGATAAAGGGGTGCAAAGCACTTTCTGAACCCTTGTCCCAGTGCAGTCCAGCTGCTATCAAATCCTGCAGTTCCAAAGTCAATGGCACTCACATTCCCCCAACCTCTCAGAACTTTAGCTGAAGAATTTGAGTCCTGTCCAGCTAGCAGATGTTACATGATCATTAAAGGTTCCCTGAAACACCCATGGACGGTAAAGAAAGTTATCCCTCTAGGGTGGGGGGAGACTGAGGCTAGGTAGAATAGGCCTGGACCCGGCCCCATAACCAGCCACCCGCTCTGTGGAAGGAGCAGCTGGTGCAAACCAGGGAACAGAGGTGAGCAATGGGTGATGGAAGACCTAGGTTCTGTTCCTAGCGTTGCCAACTGTCTAATGGCACAAACCCAAATGCCCTTGCCCTGCCCCTGCCCTGAGGCCAGGCCCCTTCTCAGAGGCCCCATTCCCAGCTTCCTCAGTCGCTCGCTCTCCCCCACCCGCACTCACTTTCACTGGGCTGGGGTGCAGGAGGGAGTTTGGGTGTGGGAGGGGGCTCAGGGCGGGGGTATGGGGTGCGGGCTCTGGCTGGGTGGCGCTTACCTCAGGCGGCTCCCAGAAGTGACCGGACGGCTTATAGGCTCAGGGGCAGCCACGGGGGCTCTGCACACTGCTCCTGCCTGCAGGCACTGCCCCCGCAGCTCCCATTGGCCACGGTTCCTGGCCAATGGGAGCTGCGGAGTCGGTGCATGGGGCAGGGGCAGCGCGTGGAGCTCCCTGGCTGCCCTTGTGCCTAGGAACCAGAGGGATGCGCCGCTCGCTTCCGGGAGCCGTTCCGAGCCAGAGCAGGTAGGGAACCTGCCTTAGCCCCCAGGACTTTTAGCGACTTTTAGCCAAGGGCAGCCGCCGAACCCTCCACGAGCCCCAGTTGCGTTATCTGCCTTGTGCTGGCTGCTCTCTGCAGGCTCGAGAAACTGGAGAATGAATCCAAGACTAATCAGGACAAGTTTGAAGAGATCACCTCGAAATGGGGCTCGGCCAAAGAGAAAACCATCCCGCAGGACCTGTGGGACGTGCTCAACCTGCAGCAGCAGCAGTGTGCTCTGCTCATCGAAGAGAAGAACAAGCTCATCAGCGAACTGCAGCAGGTAGATAGCCGGAGCCAGGAGTGCGGAGGGGTGTGTGGAGACGGCTGTGGGGCACGGAGGGTCTTGCTGGAGCATGTTAATGTTAGAGGGACACTGTCCAAGAGTAAGTGACCCAGAACTGCCTGTCGCTTCTCTTAGGCCAGGGTACTGTGCTCCCCTACAATAACAAATCCATATACACAGAAAACCTGTTCCATACTTTTCCCAGCTACCAACAACCCTCCAATTCCACACCCAGGCTTCTTCCTAGCAAGTTACTTCCCTCTCCCTCAGCTCCTCCGTTACCCCTAACTTCCCCAAGCCTTTGCACTTCTTCCGAGGGGTGTGGGAAAGATGTGTCTGTATTGTAGTTTAAATGAATTACTCCGAGTTTTGTATTAATATGCCTAGTAAGGAATCCATTTCTCAAAAAACATTTTCTGAATCTTTGTTGTTGTCTGTATTGTTACAGACATACTTGCTGACAGGTATTTTGAAATAACTGACCAAAAATAATTGAAACTGGTGTGATTATACTGTATTGTGTTATTTTGACAAATAAAATATGTAGAATTTTGCAGAATTTTAAAATATTGTGTGACACTAAACTGGGAGGAGTGGTAGATACACTGGAGGGTAGGGATAGGATACAGAGGGTCCTAGACAAATTAGAGGATTGGGCCAAAAAAAACCCTGATGACGTTCAACAAGGACAAGTGCAGAGTCCTGCACTTAGGACGGAAGAATCCCATGCACTGCTACAGACTAGGGACCGAATGGCTAGGTAGCAGTTCTGCAGAAAAGGACCTAGGGGTCACGGTGGACGAGAAGCTGGATATGAGTCAACAGTGTGCTCTTGTTGCCAAGAAGGCTAACGGCATTTTGGGCTGTATAAGTAGGAGCATTGTCAGCAGATCGAGGAACGTGATTGTTCCCCTTTATTCGACATTGATGAGGCCTCATCTGGAGTACTGTGTCCAGTTTTGGGCCCCACACTACAAGAAGGATGTGGAAAAATTGGAAAGGGTCCAGCGGAGGGCAAGAAAAATGATTAGGGGGCTGGAGCACATGACTTATGAGGAGAGGCTGAGGGAACTGGGATTGTTTAGTCTGCAGAAGAGAAGAGTGAGGGGGGATTTGATAGCTGCTTTCAACTACCTGAAGGGGGGTTCCAAAGAGGATGGAGCTCGGCTGTTCTCAGTGGTGGCAGATGACAGAACAAGGAGCAATGGTCTCAAGTTGCAGTGGGGGAGGTTTAGGTTGGATATTAGGAAACACTATTTCACTAGGAGGATGGTGAAACACTGGAATGGGTTCCCTAGGGAGGTGGTGGAATCTCCTTCCTTAGAGGTTTTTAAGGTCAGGCTTGACAAAGCCCTGGCTGGGATGATTTAGTTGGGGATTGGTCCTGCTTTGAGCGGGGGGTTGGACTAGATACCTCCTGAGGTCCCTTCCAACCCTGAGATTCTATGATTCTATTCTAATTTTTTTGTTGCAGAATTGTTACTTTTTGGCACAGAATCCCCCAGGAGTAATCTCCCTGCCAATGCATGATTGTTCCCATAGTTTACTCTTGGGGCTTTCTAGTCCTGTCCCGCTTAGTCCAGACAAGGGTTAAATAGCCCAAGCACTGAGGCTTCCTCCTCCTTGCTAGCAAGTGTAGTAGATCTTCCCATCATCTCTTCTCTCTCCTAACCACTGTTCTGTTCCTCAGTTCTCTTCCCTCGTCACTTTCCATAATGGCTGAAGGGGCAGATGCAGGATATTGATTGTTAGGTTCTCTGGCTTGTGCTGAAGCTCTGCACAGCAGCGTTTCTCAGTTCAGTGTCTGCTCTTCTCCTACAGGAGCTGAAAAGCAAAGATGACCAGTATGTTCCCGGCCAATGGGAGCTGCGGAGTCGGTGCTTGGGGCGGGGGCAGCGCGTGGAGCTCCCTGGCTGCTCCTGTGCGTAGGAACCAGAGGGATGTGCCGCTTCTTCCGGGAGCCGTTCTGAGCCAGAGCAGGTAGGGAGCCTGCCTTAGCCCCCAGGACTTTTAGCGACCTATTAAAATCTCCCGGATTGCTTTCAATAGCCACTGGGAGATCAAGGCCGATTCTGGGAGACTCCCGCCAATCCGGAAGGGTTGGCAACCCTATGACTGTTCCTGGCGCCCGCACTGCCCTGCTGGCTGACCTTAGGCATGGAGTGCCAGTCTCTGTGCCTCAGTTTCCCCATATGTAGAATGGGAATAATGATACTGACGTCCTTTGTGAAGTGCTCTGAGAGCTATGGATGAAAATCCAGGTGCAGCCAGGGGCTGAACATAGAACTAACTGCAGCTGCTCTGACCAGAGCTGGGGTGGGGGAGTTGCAAACAGATGCCCTCCTCTCCTGCAATCGACTAACTCCACTCAACTGCGGGGCCCCACTCTGCCCAGGGCTGGCCTGAGGACTGGGGAGGGCCAGTGCAAGCAGAGGGTAGAGCACATGCAAGGGCTCCCTGCCCAGGGCTCCCTGCAGTAGGAGTCGTGCAGCCCCTGCTGCTTGTCCTGGGAACTGCGCTAACACTTCCTGCTTTGCAAAGCTGCCGGGGCTTGTGGCCGTTCAGGTGAGTCTGACTGTGTCTAGTGCAGTCTCCCCGTGGGGTGCTGCTATTTCCTGGGGGAGGTGATGCAGGGGCACCTCGTGTGTTGTATGGTCAGTGACGGGGGAGTGCATGGACAGAAGCTGGCATGGCACGGGGGCCGTGGACGGGCAATGCATGAATAGAGGCTGTGTAGAAGTGCACGGGGGCTGTGGAGGGGCAGTGCACAGTTGGAGGCTGGCTGGCGTTGCACGGCGGCGGTGCACAGGTGCAGGCTGGCTGGCGTTGCACGGCGGCGGTGCATAGGGGCAGGCTGGCTGGCATTGCACGGCGGCGGTGCACAGGTGCAGGCTGGCTGGCGTTGCACGGGGGCGGTGCACAGGTGCACGCTGGCTGGCGTTGCACGGGGGCGGTGCACAGGTGCACGCTGGCTGGCGTTGCACGGGGGCGGTGCACAGGTGCACGCTGGCTGGCGTTGCACGGGGGCGGTGCACAGGTGCACGCTGGCTGGCGTTGCACGGGGGCGGTGCACAGGTGCAGGCTGGCTGGCGTTGCACGGGGGCGGTGCACAGGTGCACGCTGGCTGGCGTTGCACGGGGGCGGTGCACAGGTGGAGGCTGGTTGGCGTTGCACGGGGGCGGTGCACAGGTGGAGGCTGGCTGGCGTTGCATGCGGGCAGTGCACAGGTGCGGGCTGGCTGGCGTTGCACGGGGGCGGTGCACAGGTGCGGGCTGGCTGGCGTTGCACGGGGGCGGTGCACAGGTGGAGGCTGGTTGGCGTTGCACGGGGGCGGTGCACAGGTGCAGGCTGGCTGGCGTTGCACGGGGTGCGGGCGGGGTGCTTTGCACAGCAGTGCAAGGCTGGACGCTTTGTCTGTACCAGCACAGAATCACGCTCCCTGCTCAAGTGCAAAACCTCGGCTTCTGCAGCCGGTGGCTCCGCCCTTTCCCCGGGGAAGGGAGCTGTGGGGCAGGGGCGGGGCTGTAGGTGCAGGCGAAGGAGGGCAGAGGAGGTCGGGTTCCCTGCAGCCCCTGCTCGCAGCCCCCCGGGAAGGAGAGCAGCAGACCCCCTGCGCCCAGCTGCAATGCCTGGGGGGCGGCGGGTGCCCCGTGCAGCCAGGCCGGGTGAGGTCGGTCCCCTGGGGGTGGGATGTGACCCCGAACGGAGGTTTGAATCTGTGTTTGCAGGATGCCCGGGGCAGGCTGGCTCGGCTCGGCTCGGTACTGACCAGGTACCGAGGAGAGGCCACGTCAGGGCCAGGCCCCCCCGCCCCCAGCAAACAGACCCCCCCCCCCACGTTGTGGCGATTAGGGCGGGGGGCCTGGGAGGGCGGCAGCCTCCGGTTTGCAGGCGGTGGGTTTTGTGAGGCATTAAACCAACCCCGCAGGGAGTCCCCCAGGTGCGGGGGGGGCCATAATTTCAGTGATTTCTTTTTTTAAACCTAGATTTTTGTCCACTCTGCCGGTGGGGCTTTGGAAACCAGCCAGGAATGAGTGTGCAC
The DNA here is from genome assembly GCF_011386835.1 of Chrysemys picta bellii. Taxonomy (NCBI): domain Eukaryota; kingdom Metazoa; phylum Chordata; order Testudines; family Emydidae; genus Chrysemys; species Chrysemys picta. Next base: position 4,506,510 of record NC_088793.1, on the reverse strand, counting down.
ATGTAAGTCAAACAATTGTTATAGTTGTTGATGTTTAAAATAAGTGGGGAAAAGAAAAGAGGGTGGTTGAGGGATCTAAAAAGCCACTGGTCCTTTAATGAAAGGAGACCAGTCTTTATGCAACCTGGACATTAAAGGAGGCTGGAATTCCTGTCTGAAAAATTGGCTGTGGTCTCTCCCGCCCGTTATGGGCGTGACAAGGTGGTGAGCTATTCTCTTTTCTTGGACCAAGTTCTGTTGGAGGAAGGTCCAAGGTTTCGAACTACACACAGCTCTTCTCCAGGTCCGGGGAAAGAAATCGGAGGGTTTGCACTCAGTATGAGTTGGGAGAGATCGCTGAGCACTGGGTTAGACTGGTGCAAAAGGGGTTTCAAGGGGGCCCTTACGATTTTGCAGACAGGTGTCTATTATGAGAGTGGCTTGTAGCCAGGGGGAGTTTGGCTCCTGAAATGAAATTAATAGGCAGCAGGTTTAAAACAAATAAAAGGAAGCTCTTCTTCACGCAGCGCACAGTCAACTTGTGGAACTCCTTACCTGAGGAGGTTGTGAAGGCTAGGACTATAACAGAGTTTAAAAGAGAACTGGATAAATTCATGGTGGTTAAATCCATTAATGGCTATTAGCCAGGACGGGTAAGGAATGGTGTCCCTAGCCTCTGTTTGTCAGAGGGTGGAGATGGATGGCAAGAGAGAGATCACTTGATCATTGCCTGTTAGGTTCACTCCCTCTGGGGCACCTGGCATTGGCCACTGTCGGTAGACAGGATACTGGGCTAGATGGACCTTTGGTCTGACCCGGTACGGCCTTTCTTATGTTCTTATGTTCCTGGATCGATCCCAGGCTTTGAAATTCAGCAGGGAAGAATTGTGGGGAGAGGAGCTCTGCACAGACCAGGCCTGGGGTTCTGTGTGTTAGGAGCTGTCAGGCCTTGGGCCGGTGGGGTGTGTGGTAGGAGTGCCACCTTTGATTACCGTGATGTGAGACCTGCTGGCGGTGGTGTCTGCTGACGTGCCCCTGGCATTGTGACCAGGGCAAGTGAGAGAAGAGGGGCTGATGCGGAACCATCTGCTTCTGAGCTGCTGGTTCTCTGGGAGCTTTAAGGGGAGTTTGAATCCCATCGCGGGTCTAGGCTGCATGCCCAGGTTTGCTCCTGGACTCTGTCCTGAGTGCCATGGTGGATGCTATAGTAGCTTAAAAGCCCTGATTGCGTGTATTAAATTTCCGGAGACAGCATGCAGGGCTCAGCGAGGTCTCCTGGCATTGCTTTTAACTCCAGAATACAGACTCCAAGGAGGTCTGTGCACAGATGGTTGCGAAAGGACCATTGAACAATCTCTGGTCCCGAGTGTCTGCTTGGAAACGCTGTGGGTGGACCAAGAGATGAGGCAAAAGATGGCAAGGCTGACTTTCCAGATCCGTACTGCGGCACTGCTGAGCCTGGCTGCCTCTACTAATCCTTTTGCCAATCCATTTTAATCTAGTTCAGTCATTCATGTCGCCCGTGCCTCAGTTTCCCCACTAGCAATAAACCCCAGGAAGCGAGGGTAAATCGGGTAAAGTTTGCACTTTGCTTTGGAAAAGCTCATTGCCAGGATTCTGAATTTCTGTTCTGTCGCTGAATGCCCAAAGCATGTTCTGTGCTGCCTGCAAAACAAGTTACAGACCCGATAGGTGCCCTGGAAAGCGTCATTTCAATTGCCCGTGTTCTCCAGACCGGAGGAGCTCTGTGGCGCTTGACGGCTTGTCGCTTCCACCAACAGAAGTTGGTCCAATAAAAGATATTACTTCCCCCGTCTTGTCTCTCTTTTTAAAATGACTGCCCCTTTCTATTCCAGCAGGACCTTCAGATGTTAACCTAAGAACGGCCAGACTGGGTCAGACCAAAGGTCCATCTAGCCCAGTATCCTGTCTTCCGACAGTGGCCAATGGCAGGTCCCCCAGAGGGAATGAACAGAACAGGGAATCAAGTGATCCATCCCGTCACCCATTCTCAGCTTCTGGCAAACAGAGGCTAGGGACACCATCCCTGCCTATCCCGGCTAATAGCCATCGATGGACCTATCCTCCTTGAATCCTGTACAAATATTTCTGAATTTACACAGCTTTTATTCTGTTTTTAGGGTTTTTCTTAGGGGGAGGTGTCCAGCACTTGTCCACTCTTGTGATTTTAATCATGAGTTTCATGATACCACGGGCACGCAGGGGCGAAAGAAAATGCAGGCCTGTTATTTACCAGGCTGCACGTGGCAATAGACTATATTGGTAAGGGATGCAAGGAGAGTATGGGTCACGATGCAAACTGCAGACACACACACACAACTAAAATGAATCAATTTAAAGTTTTATTGGGGATAATTACAGGGGTAAGGGAGCAGCGTTTGATTAGCTAATAGAGTTAATGAAACTTAAAGCACACAATGACTAAAATATCTACTAACAATATTTATAAACAAAGATGCAGCATTTAGTAATAACTGATACTTACGAATACAAACCAACGCATAACGACCGGCACACGTAGACACTCTGTTTGAAACACGTGAGCTGAGAGAGAGGCTTCGAGGTGATCAGGCTCGGTTACGGGTGTACACAGGATACACAGGATTCGTTTTTCTTTCTCCTCTCCCTGCCTGCACATGGCAGGCAGCCCGTAAAGTACCAACTATGACATCATAGAAGTGTCCTAGGGGACGGGGCCCAAAACCTGTTTGTGTTCGTTTCTGATTGGCAAAAGCAAAGTTTACCCCAAGTAGGGGAGCAGGTGCCTCAAAGTCTGGCTTCGCCCCCAAAAGGTGAGGAAATGCATATTGTTTTAGAATGCGTGCAACACTGAATGACAGAAGAAGAGGCCAGGGCAATACCGGTAGTAGCACATTTTACAGGATGCAGACAGGAACTCATCTCAACAGCAACAATGGCCTTGATTCTGATCTCCTGACGTCAGCGTAAGAGAGGAATAACGCCGCTGGAGTCACTGCAGCTGTATTGGTGGAAGTTCAGAGGCAGGCCACGACTGAGCCTGGCCCTTGCTTTTGACCCCTGTGAGGTCACGTCTTTTATCTTAGAATCATAGCAACATAGGGTTGGAAGGGACCTGAGAAGTCATCAAGTCCAGCCCCCTGCGTTGTGGCAGGGCCAGGTAACCCTAGACCTGCCCTGACAGGTGTTTGTTCAGCTGTTCTGAAAAACCTCCAATGACGAGGATTCCACAACCTTTCGTGGAAGCCAGTTCCAGAGCTCCACTCCCCTTGGAGTTCGAACACTTTCCTGAATATCTAACCTACATCTCCTTTGCCACAGGTTAAGCCCATGACTTCTTGTCCTACCGCCAATGGACATGGAGAACAATTGATCGCTCTCTTCTTTATAGCAGCCAGTCACGTATTTGAAGGCTGTTATCCATTCCCCCCACCCCTCCAGTCGTCTTTTCTTAGAAATAAACATGTCCCTTTTTTTAACCTTTCCTCATAGGTCAGGTTTTCGAAAGCTTTGATCAGTTTTTGTTGCTCTCCTCTGGACTCTCTCCAATTTGTCCACATCCAGGAGCAGCGCCAGGGTTTTTGGCGCCCTAGGCGGGGGTCCTTCCACGCTCCCGGTCGGCGTCGGCAATTCTGCGGCGGGGAGGTCATTCCGCACTCCTGGTCTTCGGGGTACTTCGGCGGCAGGTCCCGGAGCGAGTGAAGGACCCGCCACAGAATTGCCGCCGAAGACCCAGAGCGCGGAAGGACCCCCCCCCAGCCGAATTGCCACCAAGGGCAGCAAAATGCTGCCCCCGCAAATCCTGGTGGACATCAGGAATGGTAACATACATAAGCCAGTAAGTGAAAGATTTAAAAGTCACTATCATTGAACAAAAAAACTTCAGAAACAGACTTCAAAGAGAAACAGCAGAACTAAAATTCATTTGCAAATTTAACACCATTAATCTGGGCTTGAATAGGGACTGGGAGTGGCTGGCTCATTACAGAAGCAGCTTTTCCTCTCCTGGAATTGACACCTCCTCATCTATTATTGAGAGTGGACTACATCCACCCTGATTGAATTGGCCCTGTCAACACTGGTTCTCCACTTGTGAAGTAACTCCCTGCTCTCCATGTGTCAGTATATAATGCCTGCATCTGTAACTTTCACTCCATGCAGCTGAAGAAGTGAGGTTTTTACCCACGAAAGCTTATGCCCAAATAAATCTGTTAGTTTTTAAGGTGCCACCAGACTCCTTGTTATTCCAGAAGGATGTTCTCAATGAAAGAGAAGTCAGAAAAAACCCTCAAGAATGATTCAAAGGTTAGAAACCTGCCTCTTAGTGAGAGACTCCCCGAGCTCAATCTCTTTCGCTTAATGAAGAGAAGGTTACGGGGTGACTCGGTCACAGTCTCCAAGTACCTACATGGGGTGCTGGGTGTTAGGATAGAGATATTCAGGCCTGTCTGCAAAGGCCTATACTTTAAGAATTTAGGTGTATTCTGATCACTTAGCTAGTTATCGAGGTAGAAAAAAAGTGATTTTAATTCTTTTTTTTAGCTGTAAGGGACAGTCTGAGGCTCTGTTCTTAGGCTAAGTGAGGCCTTCGGCTAAGCAGCAGAGGCAGCCCTAAGCTGAGAAGTGACCGGTCACATCCTCACATCCCAGACTAGTCCCATGGAAATAAGGTGCTATTGGCTGTTAGGAATCCAATCCTGTCCTGATATTCCTGTCACCTCCAGAGAAAGGGAAGAGCTTAGAAGATGTAAAAGGAAACTTAGTTTAATAGCATCCTGTCTGGCAAGAACTCACTTCTCAATAGCTGGGGTGTAAAATTCTTGCTTCTGTATTGTTTTGTATGTTTATTTGCATGGTCTGTTTGGTTCTGTAATTGTTTCTGTCTGCTGTATAATTAATTTTGTTGGGTTTGTTAAGGTGGTGGGATATCATTGGTTAAAGAACCATGTTACAGTATGTTCGAATTGGTTAGTTAAATTTCAGTAACATGATTGGTTAAGGTATAGCTAAGCAGAACTCAAGTTTTACTATATAGTCTGCAGTCAATCAGGAAGTAAGGGGGGGCCGAATGGGAACAGGGAATGGGGGTGGGGGAATTGGAATCATGTTTTGCTAAGGGGGGAATAGGAACAGTGAATGGGAACAGGGATGGCTCTGTGGTATCAGAGCTGGGAAGGGGGACACTGAGGAAGGAAACTGGAATCATGCTTGCTGGAAGTTCACCCCAATAAACATCGAATTGTTTGCGCCTTTGGACTTCGGGTATTGTTGCTCTCTGTTCATGCGAGAAGGACCAGGGAAGTGAGAGGGTGAAGGAATAAGCCCCCTAACATCTTGGTGCCGTGACTCGGATGCATCTAATCGGATAGGTGAGTGACAGCCTGTAAGCCCCCGCTCCCCCAACAGTCCGCACAGCTCTGCTTGGAGGGGGTATAGCGAACTCTCGTGATGGTAGTTGCGGGTTCTGCCAAGCCAGGGAAAAGGATTTTTTGGATAAATGGATAAGGAAGAACCAGGGCCCATACCAGGAGCAGCGGTCAGCCTGGGATGAGATTAAAAAGGAAATGGATACAGTGTTAGGGGACCCAGAGGGATGGGGGTGGCTGCGGAGCCCCCCCTCCTTTGGTATCTTGGTAGTGGAAGAAGGTCCCTGCCCATGGGGACTGGACGCCCTCCAGGGAAAGGAGGCACTTCAGCCCACTTGTGAGAGGTGTGAAGTAAGGGCAGCATTATGGGAAGCTGCCAGTAAACTTTCAAGGTTGGTGCTGTTTCAGCAAGGGCTGCTGAAGGGGTGTAGAGTAGTTCGGGTGGTTAAAGATGATTTGGCCCATCAGGGTTTAGAGTCAGAAGCAGAGTTAACAGACCAGCTTTAGAGACAGGAGCTGGGACTTGGTCCTGGGGAAGTGGAGGAAAAAAGAAAAGGTTTCAACCTGAAAAATGGCCGGGTTTCCAGGAGCAGCTAATGACCCCCATAGAATCATAGAATATCAGAGTTGGAAGGGACCTCAAGAGGTCATCTAGTCCAACCCCCTGCTCAAAGCAGGACCAATTCCCAGCTAAATCATCCCAGCCAGGGCTTTGTCAAGCCGGGCCTTAAAAACCTCCAAGGAAGGAGACTCCACCACCTCCCTAGGTAACGCATTCCAGTGTTTCACCACCCTCCTAGTGAAATAGTTTTTCCTGATATCCAACCTGGACCTCCCCCACTGCAACTTGAGACCATTGCTCCTTGTTCTGTCATCTGCCACCACTGAGAACAGCCGAGCTCCATCCTCTTTGGAACCCCCCTTCAGGTAGTTGAAGGCTGCTATCAAATCCCCCCTCATTCTTCTCTTCTGGAGACTAAACAATCCCAGTTCCCTCAGCCTCTCCTCATAAGTCATGTGCTCCAGACCCCTAATCATTTTTGTTGCCCTCCGCTGGACTCTTTCCAATTTTTCACATCCTTCTTGTAGTGTGGGGCCCAAAACTGGACACAGTATTCCAGATGAGGCCTCACCAACGTCGAATAAAGGGGAACGATCACGTTCCTCGATCTGCTGGCAATGCCCCTACTTATACAGCCCAAAATGCCGTTAGCCTTCTTGGCAACAAGAGCACACTGTTGACTCATATCCAGCTTCTCGTCCACTGTGACCCCTAGGTCCTTTTCTGCAGAACTGCTACCTAGCCATTCGGTCCCTAGTCTGTTGCAGTGCATGGGATTCTTCCGTCCTAAGTGCAGGACTCTGCACTTGTCCTTGTTGAACCTCATCAGGTTTTTTTCGGCCCAATCCTCTAATTTGTCTAGGTCCCTCTGTATCCGATCCCTACCCTCTAGTGTATCTACCACGCCTCCTAGTTTAGTGTCATCTGCAAACTTGCTGAGAGTGCAGTCCACACCATCCTCCAGATCATTAATAAAGATATTAAACAAAACCGGCCCCAGGACCGACCCTTGGGGCACTCCGCTTGAAACCGGCTGCCAACTAGACATGGAGCCATTGATCACTACCCGTTGAGCCCGACGATCTAGCCAGCTTTCTATCCACCTTACAGTCCATTCATCCAGCCCATACTTCTTTAACTTGGCGGCAAGAATACTGTAGGAGACCGTATCAAAACCTTTGCTAAAGTCAAGGAATAACATATCCACTGCTTTCCCCTCATCCACAGAGCCAGTTATCTCATCATAGAAGGCAATTAGGTTAGTCAGGCACGACTTCCCCTTCGTGAATCCATGCTGACTGTTCCTGATCACTTTCCTCTCCTCTAAATGTTTCATAATTGATTCCTTCAGGACCTGCTCCATGATTTTTCCAGGGACTGAGGTGAGGCTGACTGGCCTGTAGTTCCCCGGATCCTCCTTCTTCCCTTTTTTAAAGATGGGCACTACATTAGCCTTTTTCCAGTCATCTGGGACCTCCCCCGATCGCCATGAGTTTTCAAAAATAATGGCTAATGGCTCTGCAATCTCACCCGCCAACTCCTTTAGCACCCTCGGATGCAGCGCATCCGGCCCCATGGACTTGTGCACGTCCAGTTTTTCTAAATAGTCCCGAACCACTTCTTTCTCCACAGAGGGTTGGTCACCTTCTCCCCATGCTGTACTGCCCAGTGCAGCAATCTGGGAGCTGACCTTGTGCGTGAAGACAGAGGCAAAAAAATCATTGAGTACATTAGCTTTTTCCACATCCTCGGTCACTAGGTTGCCTCCCTCATTCAGTAAGGGGCCCACACTTTCCTTGATTTTCTTCTTGTTGCTAACATACCTGAAGAAACCCTTCTTGTTACTCTTAACATCTCTTGCTAACTGCAACTCCAAGTGTGATTTGGCCTTCCTGATTTCACTCCTGCACGCCTGAGCAATATTTTTATACTCCTCCCTGGTCATTTGTCCAATCTTCCACTTCTTATAAGCCTCTTTTTTGCGTTTAAGATCAGCAAGGATTTCACTGTTTAGCCAAGCTGGTCGCCTGCCATATTTACTATTCTTTCTACACATCGGGATGGTTTGTTCCTGCAACCTCAATAAGGATTCTTTAAAATACAGCCAGCTCTCCTGGACCCCTTTGCCCTTCATGTTATTCTCCCAGGGGATCCTGCCCATCTGTTCCCTGAGGGAGTCAAAGTCTGCTTTTCTGAAGTCCAGGGTCCATATTCTGCTGCTCTCCTTTCTTCCTTGTGTCAGGATCCTGAACTCGACCATCTCATGGTCACTGCCTCCCAGGTTCCCATCCACTTTTGCTTCCCCTACTAATTCTTCTCTGTTTGTGAGTAGCAGGTCAAGAAAAGCTTTGCCCCTAGTTGGTTCCTCCAGCACTTGCACCAGGAAATTGTCCCCTACGCTTTCCAAAAATTTCCTGGATTGCCTGTGCACCGCTGTATTGCTCTCCCAGCAGATATCAGGGTGATTAAAGTCTCCCATGAGAACCAGGGCCTGCGATCTAGCAACTTCTGCTAGTTGCCAGAAGAAAGCCTCGTCCACCTCATCCCCCTGGTCTGGTGGTCTATAGCAGACTCCAACCACGACATCACCCTTGTTGCTCCCACTTCTCAACTTTATCCAGAGACTCTCAGGTTTTTCTGCAGTATCATACCGGAGCTCTGAGCAGTCATACTCCTCTCTTACATACAACGCAACTCCCCCACCTTTTCTGCCCTGCCTGTCCTTCCTGAACAGTTTATATCCATCCATGACAATACTCCAGTCATGTGAGTTATCCCACCAAGTCTCTGTTATTCCAATCACATCATAGTTCCCTGACTGTGCCAGGACTTCCAGTAATCCCTGCTTGTTTCCCAGGCTTCTTGCATTTGTGTATAGGCACTTAAGATAACTCAATGATCGTCCCTCTTTCTCAGCATGAGACAACGTTCCTTAGATTTATCCAGGAAGAGGGGTCTGTTATTGTCTATATTGGTAAAGCATGTGTGTGTGTGTAAGGACAAGATGTAATATTGTCTTAATTAAGGGACATTGGGTCCACCTATGGTGCCTTACATTAATCGTGGTTTCTATAATGTAACCACCATTGTTAGTTGTGATATTAAGTTTTCTGTGCCTATATGGACTGTACAACATTTAAATGCCTATCCTGAGCTCAACAAGGAGGTTTCCCCCATTTCACTGGGAATGGGTCTCATTGCCATTAAGGTAAAAACACAGGCCATCACTCTTGGTGGGAGACTTTGCTTGGGTGGAGCCCCAGAGCAACAGGTTTTTTAAATTTCATGCTTCACCCCATTGTGGTGATCATCGGTTTCCAAATTATACTAGCAATTGGTCTGGTTCTGCTGGTTTGTTGGATACAAGAACTGATGCGGCGGCTGCAATGGATGGAGGATCAGACCCGGTACCACGGAGGAAGGATGTGATGGGGATACTCGCTCAGCGCAAGCACCCCATCAACGGGGGGACTTGATACCAGACACCTCTGTGTTCTTGGGGAACCAGGGTGCAGTATCCAGCCTGACTCATGAAAGACCCCCACCCCCATCCTCTGCATAAGCCAAAACATATCAGAGGACAAAACTTGCAGAGAGCAGTGAAGGGCGTTGGGAGACACACCTAGACCCCTCCTGACAAGGGTGACAAGATGAAGACATCTCCATTGCATACAGAATGGAGAGCAGAGACAACTCCCCTAACCTCATCTGCATGGAAGATGGGACAGGAAGACATCTCAGTTTACATACAGAATGGAGAACAGAGAACCACACTGAATTCTGGGACCAGAAAAAGCAGGGAAGCACTGCATCCTGGGAATCTCTGCTCCAGATGCTAATGAACCTATGTCTGCACACACCCAGCTCAGCAATTATCAGACCAATTCTAGTAATGAATCCTTAATTGATATCCAAATACTGAAGCAGCCTAGTTGCATTGTGAACTCCCTGGAAGAAAACACCACCCATAGCCAAGAGGGATCAGCTCCTATCATCTAACAACATTGTCAATCTTTCCAACCACACACTTAGCCCAGCAGAAGAGTCTGTCCTATCTCGGGGACTCTCTTTCTGTCCCACCATCCCCTACGAACATGATACAGTTCTGCGGTGATCTGGAAGCCTACTTTTGTCGTCTCCGACTCAAGGAATATTTTCAACGCACCACTGAACAGTGCACTGACCCACAGGAACCCTCCTACCAACACTACAAGAAGAAGAACTCTGCATGGACTCCTCCTGACGGTCAAAATGACAGACTGGACCTCCAGATAGAGTGCTTCCGCAGACATGCACAGGCTGAAATTGTGGACAAACATCATCACTTGTCCCATAACCTCAGCCGTACAGAACGCAATGCCATCCACAGCCTCAGAAACAACTCTGACATTACCATCAAAGGGGCTGACAAAGGAGGTGCTGTAGTCATAATGAACAGGTCAGATTATGAACAGGAGGCTGCCAGGCAACTCTCCAAGACCACATTCTACAGGCCACTATCCTCTGATCCCACTGAGGAATACCAAAAGAAACTACACCATCTGCTCAAGAAATTCCCAGCTACAGTACGGGAACAAATCTACATGGACACCCCCCAAGAACCCCGACCAGGGGTATTCTACCTGCTACCCAAGATCCATAAACCCGGAAACCCTGGACGCCCCATCATCTCAGGCATTGGCACTCTGACAGCAGGATTATCTGGCTATTTGGACTCTCTCCTCAGACCCTATGCTACCAGCACTCCCAGCTATCTCCGAGACACCACCGACTTCCTGAGGAAACTACAATGCATTGATGTTCTTCCTGAAAACACCATCCTGGCCACCATGGATGTAGAAGCACTTTATACCAATATTCCACATGAGGATGGACTACAAGCTGTCAGGAACAGTATCCCTGATGAGGCCACAGAAAGCCTGGTGGCTGAGCTTTGTGACTTTGTCCTCACCCACAACCACTTCAGATGTGGGGACAACTTATACCTTCAAGTCAGTGGCACTGCTATGGGTACCCGCATGGCCCCACAGTATGCCAACATTTTTATGGCTGACTTAGAACAATGCTTCCTCAGCTCTCGTCCCCTAGTGCCCCTCCTCTACTTGCGCTACATTGATGACATCTTCATCATATGGACCCACTGAAAGGAGTCCCTTGAAGAATTCCACCTGAACTTCAACTATTTCCACCCCACCATCAACCTCAGCTTGGACCAGTCCACACAAGAGATCCACTTCCTGGACACTACAGTGCAAATAAGTGATGGTCACATAAACACCACCCTATACTGGAAACCTACTGACCGCTATACGTACCTACATGCCTCCAGCATCCATCCAAGACACATCACATGATCCATTGTCTACAGCCAAGCCCTAAGATACAACCGAATTTGCTCCAACCCCTCAGACAGAGACAAACACCTACAAGATCTTTATCAAGCATTCGTAAAACTACAATACCCATCTGGGGAAGTGAGGAAACAGATTGACAGAGCAAGACGGGTATCCAGAAATCACCTACTACAGGACAGGCCCAACAAGGACAATAACAGAACACCACTGGCCATCACATACAGCCCCCAGCTAAAACCTCTCCAGCGCATTATGCACGATCTACAACCTATCCTGGAAAATGATCCCTCACTCTCACAGACCTTGGGAGGCAGGCCAGTCTTCGCTTACAGACAACCCCCCAACCTGAAGCAAATACTCACCAGCAACTACACACCACACCACAGAAACACCAACCCAGGAACCAATCCCTGTAGTAAACCTCGTTGCCTACTCTGTCCCCATATCTACTCTGGCGACACTATCAGAGGACCCAACCACATCAGCCACACCATCAGGGGCTCATTCACCTGCACATCCACTAATGTCATATATGCCATCATGTGCCAGCAATGCCCCTCTGCCATGTACATTGGCTAAACCGGACAGTCCCTCCGCAAAAGAATAAATGGACACAAATCGGACATCAGGAATGGTAACATACATAAGCCAGTAAGTGAACACTTCAATCTCCCTGGTCATTCTATTACAGATTTAAAAGTCACTATCATTGAACAAAAAAACTTCAGAAACAGACTTCAAAGAGAAACAGCAGAACTAAAATTCATTTGCAAATTCAACACCATTAATCTGGGCTTGAATAGGGACTGGGAGTGCCTGGCTCATTACAGAAGCAGCTTTTCCTCTCCTGGAATTGACACCTCCTCATCTATTATTGGGAGTGGACTACATCCACCCTGACTGAATTGGCCCTGTCAACACTGGTTCTCCACTTGTGAAGTAACTCCCTGCTCTCCATGTGTCAGTATATAATGCCTGCATCTGTAACTTTCACTCTATGCATCCGAAGAAGTGAGGTTTTTACTCACGAAAGCTTATGCCCAAATAAATCTGTTAGTCTTTAAGGTACCACCAGACTCCTTGTTGTTTTTGTAGATGCAGACTAACACGGCTACCCCCTGATACTTACTACCACCACGATGCTTCTGTCCCCAGAAGCCTTTACAGCTATTCTGAGAAAAAATGGGCCCTTTCCCCACAAAAATGGTCTATAGGGGACTGCTGCAGGCAGCAGGCGGAGAAATAATCTAATCAAATTATTTAACTATTGGGTAATGTGATCAAAATCACTAAAGGAATGTCAGGGGTTTCTATTGGAACTTAACTTGGCTGCCCCTGGCTGTCTCTGGTTGTACAAGATGGGAGTGTAATCGGGTACAGTTGTGTAAAAAAAAAAAAAAAAAGTAATCAGTGCAAAAAATGTTAGGCAAAAATAGTTTTGTGCATGCATAGGAAAAGGAAAAGGGGAGCAATGATGGGAACACTGAGCCTTGGGGGGGCTCTGGGGGATTGGACTGTCGCTTTGGTGGGGGTGCATGAAAACTCTGTGGGCATGGGGGTGGGGGCAGTTACACCTTGTGTAAAATTAATATGGCTAATATAATGTTATGGAAATTAAACTATTTCCCAGGACATGTGCAGTGTATATTGGAAAAGGGGTAAAAGAAATGCAAACAAAACGTGGTACTTAATTAAAATCCTATTAGGGCTCCAAAAGAAGCCACAATAAATTGTGCTTTCTTTTTCAAATCTCTGTGTGTTTTAAAGCAGGAGATGAAAGTGAAAAGTAATGAGAACTCTGGTGGAAGTGAAATGTGTCCCTTTTAAGACAAGCCAAGAAAGCCTCTGTGTAAATGCAAATTACGTAACTGATGGGGGAAGAAGAAAACTACCCATAAGTAGCAGCACAAAAAATTTGGAAATAATAAATCCATCTGGCCAGCAAACAAGCTACTAGAAGCCTCAGATTATGGCCCTCCAGAAGAGGGAGGTGAAAAAACAAGTCAAGCCTGAAAATAAGGGGGACAGGTTAACCCTAATGGGGTGTGTGTGTGTAGGGGGGGTGGGTGTACAAAGCCAAAATCTAAAGCTGTCTCTCAGCTATTACCTGAAAATAAATGTAAAGCTTGGTACAGCAAAAAAACCATTGCAAACCTGGTCTGTTGTACAAGAGGGGAAACTGAGGCACACCACCTCATAAAGTTCATAAATGACCAGTGAGTGGGGTAATTCACTAGCCTGACTATAAAACAAAATAAGAACCGCCTAAAGGTAATTCTTCTGTTTTTCCTGCAATTAGCAAGGAAATTTGTAAAAGGAATTGGTATTATTATTAAGCAATAATCTGTCCCCACCAAAGGGGGTAAAAATTGTTTCTTTTGTTTTTCAGACACTCTACAAGCATGCTGGCGCCAGCGAAAGAATAACCCAGAATACTATGAATCTGTGTTTTGCGTTGTTTGTCTGTGGTGTGTGTCTTGTTGCTAGCATGACGTGGGTGGGGGATGGCTTCAAAAGGCTGACAGGGGTGGAAAATGTGTACGAAAAGGCAAAATGCTCAACGCGGAGGCCAGCTCCTGTGTAACACCTACCATGGTACCTGAAAATAGAACGGCAACTAAAATGATGCTTGCTAAAAGTTTACCCCAATAAACATCAAATTGTTTGCGCCTTTGAACTTCGGGTATTGTTGCTCTGTTCATGCGAGAAGAACCAGGAAAGTAAAAGGGGAAAAACATAAGCCCCCTAACACGGGGGAGGGGCTGTAGGGAGCTGAGGGTCTTGCTCACCTCTGATGCGTGCAGTCCCTTTGTGATGTCAGGACCCGCCTGGTCCTGGCCCTTTATGATGCGTCACTGGAACAAACAGCCTCTCGGGAGAGATCCAGTGGCAGCACCAGCAGGGAGCCCAGTGTCCAGACCGTCCTCCCCAGCACGAGGATGGGGATCACGCAGAGCTGGTTCTGGGCCTGCTGGGACAGCCCCTGGGTGCTGTACACCTGCGTCCTTCTGGTCCTGGTCACCTGGATGGCCATGGCGACCCAGCACAGTTTCTCCAGGAGAAGCAGGATGGTAGGAGGACACCCCCCCCAACCCCTCTGCAGCCATCCTACACTCTCAGCAGAGCTTGCCTGGACACAGCCCCATGGAAGGAAGGGAAGGAGGGTGGCCAGAGGCCCCCTGTTCTGACCAGGCCCGATTGGGCTGGCAGGACACATCCACAGAGAGAGACAGGGCCACAGACCGAGCTCGTGGCTCCATTCATTGGTTGTTCCTTACTGCCCCAACCACCCCAGCTAGTGATGATAGAACATTTGCTGCTACCTAATATAAGACACACCTGTGGCATTTTGTCCCTGCTGGGATCACTCCATATATAGTGATCCAGTAAGAAGAGGCTCTGTTCTTGAATCCTCCAATTTTCATGAACACTTTAAATTCAGCAAAATCACAAAGAACAAAACGTCTGAAAAGAGCATGCAAATACAGACTTGTTTTGCTCAGAGTAAAATGCAGAGCAGCCTCTAATTGGCATTTACAGGTATATTACAAGTTAAAATATTGATTATAATATCAAATGAATAATTCATTACCTCCAAGCAACAAGTAGGATAGAAAAACCAGGAGTACTTGTGGCACCTTAGAGACTAACAAATTTATTTGAGCATAAGCTTTCGTGGGCTACAGCCCACTTCTTTGGATGCATAGACTGGAACATAATATTGAGGAGATATATATACACATACAGCGACAGGTGGGAGTTGTCTTACCAACTCTGAGAGTCCAATTAAGTAAGAGAAAAAACTGGGCTATCTTGATTATCACTTCAAAAGTCCCAGTACAGACCACTGGGGGACACCACTATTTACCTCTCTCCATTCTGAGAAACAGATTATTTATTCCTATACTTTTAACCAGTTACTGATCCATGAGAGGACCCTCCCTCTTATCCCATGACAGCTTACTTTGCTTAAGAGCCTTTGGGGAGGGACCTTGTCAAAAGCTTTCTGAAAATCCCAGTATGTCAGTGCACTGCAAGGCCTTCAGTGGCTTTTAAACTTTCCTAATGGGACATCGTAGACATGGTCCAGTTAACTTGTGTTCAGGCCTAACAAGAACCTGCTGTGAGAAACTCGTTTTAACAATGATGCCCCTGGGCCAGCACAGGTCACAGGTCAAAATGTGTCACTTCAACAACTATGGCATTGGGAGAGCCAAAATAACCACCACACACCACAGGAATGTACTGACTCTGACCCCCTACTTCAAATGCACTGTGGCCTAGTGGCTAGAGCACTAGACGGAACTCAGGAGACTTAAGTGCTAGTCCTGTCTCTGCTACTGTCTTGCTGGGTGACCTTGGGTAAGTCACTGTTCTTCTCTGTGCCTCAGTTTCCCATCTCTAAAAGGGGGCTAATGCTACAGACCTCCTTTGTAAAGTGCTTTGAGATCCACTGACTAAAAGTGTTAGATAAGAGGTAGGGCTCTTTATTATCTCATGATATAGGGTGCTTTTCTTAAAGCTCCCACTGCTGGAGTCAAGTGATTTATCTGAGAATCTCGGCTTTTTGATTTGATTTCATTTCATTTTATTTGTTAGCACATTTTAAGCCCTCATGGTTGCAAAGAGAAGCTGGAAAATGTAAACTGTCTGTGGCAGGCTTCTCCGAGGAAGACGAGGCACAGGGACAAAAGGAAGAAACCGAAAGGTAAGCAGCCCCTGACCCCACAGCTGTGGTGGGAGACTCGGGCCCCACGCAAAGCAGAGAAATAGGGTCTATTCCCCCTCCTGCCTCCCCTCTTCCTGCGAAGGCACAGTCATGCCCACAGTCGTGCAGAGGCCCCGGCTGGGGCTCCGTTCACAGGCTGCCCCTGAAATCTGGGGCTCTGGGGCGCTAGGAAGCAGAGGGTGCCCAAGTAGCTCAACGTCTCCTTTATGTCTCACTTCTGGCAGGTTTTGGACGCTTTGAGGACGAGTTGGAGGAGGCTTGTGCATCCCTAGAGGCATGGTAAGCAATGCCCCCCTCCATAAATCTGCAGTGGGTCAGTCCCCTCCTCTCGTGTCATGCAGCTCAACCCCCCCCCCCTCCCCGCCCCCAGGGGCAGTAGCCCTAGTAATCCCTCTCCTGCCCCGACCTATA
The DNA here is from genome assembly GCF_011386835.1 of Chrysemys picta bellii. Classification (NCBI taxonomy): domain Eukaryota; kingdom Metazoa; phylum Chordata; order Testudines; family Emydidae; genus Chrysemys; species Chrysemys picta. The sequence goes on along the minus strand of NC_088793.1, from coordinate 4,490,109 downwards.
GACCAGGCAAGCAACTATTCTCCTTAGAATCATGCAATTCATTCCCACCCAGCAGAAGTTGCCATCTCTAATCCACCCCCATGCATCATACAATGGGTCATTCCCTCCTTGAGCATCATGCGGCTCATTTAACCTGGGAGGGGGGCAGTAGATTGTGTCGACTGGACTGGACCATCCTCCCCTCCCAAGAGGGCGAGAAAATGTTTGATGGGAGCAGCCCCGTGCACACCAGGGAGGTGAGGTGGAGAGTTCAGGAGGAAGGCTGGCTTTTCTGGTACGGTGAGTAGGATCCGGCAGCACCTGTGTAATGGTCCCACCCCCACCTCCAGTTCCCCAGCATGGGTTCCCAGTGGGATTTGAACCCTGGACCTTCAGCTCTGCAGCACAAAGCACCCTTAGAGCCTGCACTCAGCTACCTGCTCTCGCTGTTCCACAGCCTCGGCAAGCTCCTGGAGCAGCTCCCCTTGGCTCACACCCTCAGGATCGCTGAGAGGAGGCTAGAGTACGTGGCCAGACACCTGGATGAAGTTCTGATACCGTAAGACAACTGCACAGGGGGAACCAGACTGGGGGCTGTTTGGGAGGGGATAGTGCATGGAGAGAGGAGGGAGCAGAGAAAACCAGACACTCCAGGATCCGAAAATAACAGGGGGAAAGTCACTAAGAGGCTTCAGCTTCCAAGGTGAGATACCAGTGACAGTGAGGTGAGGGATTCTCAGAAATTAAATGCAGAGACCACAAGCTGGGTTGTGAGTAGGATCAAATCCTTCTGTCCGGCAATATCTCCCAGCAGGCGACTGTCTAGAACCTGCCCCTGCTCCCTGCTGTGTTTGAAAGAAACAGCAATCAGATGAGCCCCTGGGACGGGGTGTCCACCCCACACAGGACTGGACGGAGCTAAGGTGGCCAGGCAGACCCATTAACTCCACAGGTGCCCCTGGAGGAAGAGCCAGGGAGCAGGGAATTGATGGCAAGCAGGCTCAGCTGGGCAGGAATAGGCGGGGCCCATAAAGCCAGGAAGCTGGCAACAGACAGGGGCTGCTGCTGGGAAAGGGCAGCCCCTTCCTGGGCACAGGGGGACGTGTTTGGAGCTGGTGCACCCAGAGCAAGGAGGGGAACCAGGAGTGGCAGGAAGCAGTCCAGGGAAGTAGCAGGGAAGGCTGGGAGAGGAAAGCCCAGAACTGCTGGGTTGAGGGTCCCTGGCCTGGAATCTGCTGTAAAGTTCTTTTTTGACCCCTGTTTATGGTCTTGGCCTTCACAACATGCTCTGGCAAGGGTTACACACATGCTCACATCTTCCTCACCCAAACCAATTTTTGTTAGCTAATCTTTCTATTAAAATAGCACTAGGACCCCAATCATGCTCAAGGCCCCATTGTGCTAGGTGCTGCACATGTGCGTGTAACGAAGGGGTTATCGTTATAGATCAAATGAGTGCCAGCTCCCCCTCTCAGTCCTTCGTCAGCCAGTTGATGTCCTTGTGTCAGAGTGTGGTGTGCCATGCATGCCTAGGCACTGCCCCATTGCACTACAGTTGGAAGGCTGTGCCCAAGCCCCGCCTTTGCTCAGCAGGGCCATGTCCCATCTGTCCCTGTCTGCTCTCTCCCACAGGCCGAGTGTGATGACATCTGCGGCCAGCCAGTTCTCCTCTATGGAATCTATCCCCTCTTCCCTCTGGAGTCACAGCTCCTTTTCCCTGGGAGAAGCCTCCGTGACTCGGTCAGAGCCCCTCTGCCGCACAAGGGAGATCCTGCCTGTCGCGGGCTGGGAAGGATCCACTCATCCCATCCAAGACCAGCCTCTCCCCAGGCCTCCTGCCCACAGCAGACAAGACCGGCGAGAGCAGATCACCCCCCAGAAACCCCACATGGCTCTTCTGCCTCCAGCTCCACAAACAAAACCCCTGAGATCCGACACCAGCCCTCAGCATGCCCAGGAGATCCAGGAACCATGTGGTTCCTGCACCTTGGGATCCCTGCCTCAAAAGGCCTACAGGATCATGGCAACCCCTGATGCCATCCTGGCCACGCTTGTGCCCACGGCAGTGGTCAAGCTGCAGGATCACTTGGCTCAGAAATGCTCGGAGATCCAAATGCAGGCGTTTCCTAAGATGGTGAGAGAGTCTCACAGAAATGCTCCCCTCATGAGAGAGACTGCCCTGCCTGGGCCACTCCGCCCCCCTAGGGAGCCAGGCAAGCCCAGGACAGCGGCATTGCCAACGATGGAACAACAGGCTGCCCACCCCATCGAACTCCACATAACGCGTGAGCATCTCGTCATGCAGCGGGGGTGGCTCACCCTGGACCCAGAGCCCCCGGCAAAGCTGCCTCACGCCGTCCCAGCCAGGGGAGCTGGGGTGGAGTTCAGTGAGATGGAGACCGATTTCCTGCTCGATGAGGTCAGGGAGAAGTTGGACTGGCACACTGCTGAGCTGCATGGTCTTCAAGACATCACGGCTCCACACGGGTTCATTGGAACTGTGAATTCAAAGCTCTCCAGGGACCAGCCACCAATTAGAGTCTGCAAGAAGTGCGATAAGGTTCGACGGAAGAGACCAGCTGGCTCTGCAGGTGCTGACTTGCCCAGAATTCCACAGCAATGGACTCCAGGAGACTCCTCAGTGTCATCCAACCACAACAAGATGCCAGTGGTGTGGCTCCTTCCAGCAGACGGGAGCAAGATGCAGGATGGAATGGGGAAAATGGCTCCCACCAAGCAACCAAAGATGGTGTCCATTGCTACGAGTACAACAGGGCTTTTGCAAGCTGGGGAGAAAGCAACTGGGAGTCCTGACGGTTCTCCTCCAAAGCCAGCAAAGGCCTCCAGAGTTAGGACACCATCCCCTTCAAGGAGCAAAGATCCAGTTCTCAAATGGATCTTAATGTGTCTCAAGAAAACCTTCTCCAAGCTAAAAAACAAAGCGAAGTCCCAAATGTCCAAGGACTCTCGTTCAAGAAGACCTGATACTAAATTTACAAAGCCACGCTTTTGGAAGGCAAGGGCCTCCAAGGGTATCTTGTAGTAGTATAAAGCCCTACCGTCAACCCTGCCCCTTGACCCCTTAAGTCCCACCCATGGGGGTATTACTTCCGGGGTCAAGGCGGACACATGACCGGAAGCAAAGTGTCATGTGACCCCTATAAAAACTACCTGCTGCCCTCTACCAATCAGGATGGGTTTCGCCCGCATAGGCCTGCCCCGAGAGGAGATTTGACCAATATGGGGGAGTTCCAGGGTGGGGTGACCCATCCGGAAAGGGTTCATGGACCCCTCTAAGAACTCCTCCCACCGCCTTCTACCAATCACGATGGGTTTTTGTGGCATAGGACCGCCCCGAGAGCAGATTTGACCAATCGGGGATGTTCCAGGGCGGGGTGATCCGTCCGGAAGTGGATAATGTGACCTCTCTAAGAACTCCTCCCACCACCCTCTACCAATTGTGATGGGTTTCGGTCATATAGGACTGCCCCGAGAGCAGATTAGACCAATCGGGGATGTTCCAGGGCGGGGTGACCCGTCCGGAAGTGGATTATGTGACCTCTCTAAGAACTCCTCCCACCACCCTCTACCAATTGTGATGGGTTTCGGTCATATAGGACTGCCCCGAGAGCAGATTTGACCAATCTGGGGTGTTCTAGGGCGGGATGACCCATCCGGAAAGGGTTCACGTGACCCCTCTAAGAACTCCTCCCACCACCCTCTACCAATCGTGATGGGTTTCGGTCATATAGGACTGCCCCGAGAGCAGATTTGACCAATCGGGGGTGTTCTAGGGCGGGATGACCCATCCGGAAAGGGTTCGTGTGACCCCTCTAAGAACTCCTCCCACCGCCTTCTACTAATCACGATGGGTTTCGGTCGCAAAGGACCGCCCCGAGAGCAGATTTGACCAATCGGGGATGTTCCAGGGCAGGGTGACCCGTTCGGAAGTGGATAATGTGACCTCTCTAAGAACTCCTCCCACCGCCCTCTACCAATCGTGATGGGTTTCGGTCATATAGGACTGCCCCGAGAGCAGATTTGACCAATCAGGAGTGTTCTAGGGCGGGGTGACCCACCCAGAAGAGGGTCATGTGACCCCTCTAAAAACTCCTCCCAGCGCCCTCTGCCAATCAGAGTGCAGCACCATTACCCCATAGGTCCCACTGCCGGGGCAGAAGAGGCCATCTTTTACCAGGAACGCATGCTTTAGAAATCGTGGAAACATGGACTCCTTCACCACCCCCGTGAGAACTTCGGATTTTGTTTTAGCCCCGAGGGCCTTTGACCATCCGCGGAGAAAGCGCTACATCAGCGACAGTTCCGAGGAGGAGGAGGGAGCGACTGAGGAGGGCCCTTTGGACCAGCCGTTGATGGATATGCCAGAACCCGAAATCCAATTGCTTGTGAGACACCCCGATGAGCGTGGTGGCCTCTTGTCGTCAACCCCCCTGGAGGAGGAAGGCAAACACAGCTCAGGGGAGTCACCGGAGGACAAGGTGAATGGAAAAGACGTCGCTCAGGTAAATGAATTATTAAGAAGTGATGGTTGATGATGGGGTATAATGGGGTTAGGAACCGGGGGTGGGGGGTTTGTGTAAATTTAAAAACAAGCAGTGGGAATTTACACTGTTTCTTTTCTGAAAATCTCTCGACAGCTCGACGATGCCTTTCTAGAGGAGCAGGAGGCCCTGGACAGCGTTGCATCAAGCAGCGAAGATGAACTGGGCCCACCTTGGTTTTGCTCAACGCCGATACAAATTGTTGAAGAGGACTCCGAGGATGATGGCTATGAGGAGTTTAGGAGGAGGCTTGGCATGGAACTAACTGAGCCAGTGCCACGTTGTGAGCGTAAAAAAAGTCCTGCGGACTATTGTACGCGTTGCTGTTTATGCTGTCCTTAATCACTGCCTTAGGGAAAAGCTTTTTGAAGATTGTGACGACTGTGTCATAGATGCGCCAGCCCAACGGCACCATGACTGTGTGACTTGGACTTCAGTGGATATAAACTGCAAGCTCCGGGGCCTGTGTGCTGAGCTGTGTTTGGAAATCCTATTAAACACTGTTATTGCCATAGGTTATGCTATGCAATGTCTGTGCCTAACCCAAGAACATTTAGCGCCAGGGGGACCTTGATAAAAAACAAGCCCCAAGACATTCATTGAGATCTGCAAAGGGCCCCCACTTGGAATGGGCACTGTAAGAGGCCCTACAGAAAAATGTATTTGAACTAAAAGAAAAGAAAAGCAGCCCAGTTGTGCAGACAATTTATTCCCCCAGCCCAGACCACAAAAGGGAATGCTAGGGAGGGGTGAGCCCATCAACCTGCTGACTATTTTGAAACAAAGAGTTAGGATGGTACAAAAACCTCAGGGAGCTTGGAGCCTGTCTCTTCCAACAGAAACGCTCTTGAATTGCTGCTGGACTGCAAGAGGAGGTATGCGCCCTGTTTTGAACTCTGAAAATAGATATTCTATAATGCCATTCTTTGGCCATGCTGTCTTAGTAAATAATGGTGCCTGTCTTTATTGCAGTGTGATCTGTTTAGCATGGAACCAGGAACTTTAAGCTGCATTTCACCACCAGGCCAAGGTAAAAACCATTTTAACTATAGATGTGCTTAATACTGTTAAATTTAAAAAAAAAAAAAAAAACCTTCAGGTATTACACAGGTTGTATAGGGATTTGAGGGTAATCCTAACTTAACATGTTTGCTTGTTCTTTAACCTGAAGCCCCAACACACATGGCAGGGGTGGGGGCGAGGTGGTGGTGGACAGAACAACCATGTGCCTTTTAAATGCATGTGGGTTTATTGAAAAGTATTTTCAATGGATTTTAAAAGCAGTTTGGTTTGTATTTTGCAAAATGAGATGTCTTTTTAAAAAATGTTTGTGGGTTTTTAAAGCGGTAGAAATAAACTCGAAACCTGTGTTTGTTGTACAGCCTGAAATGGATGATTTTGTTTTAAAGCTGTGACTTTTCAAATAGAAAAACACCCTAACGAATATTTTATTTTTTTAAGTTTACAAGACAGTTTCATGTGTTTTATAATAATGTTGTTTGCTTCACAGTACGGTCAAAACACGAGAGGGTAAACAAGCTCAGAAGAAAAAGGAAAGAGACAGCTGAAAAGGAAAATTCACCAGCATCAATGACTGATGGATGGATGAAGCCCAGTAAATATATTTTGCTTATTTGTTTCATGAGGTTTTGTATTTTAAATAAATCCATAGGTGTGGGTGAGAAAGATGGTAAAGTTCAGTTTCGTAAAATGTCTTTTCTCCCCCCTCATAGGCACGGGCAGCTTTCCTGACAATGCTGTAGTCGAAGCTACAGGGACACCTCCACCAGAACCGCCAAACAACCAGCAATCTGCTTTGAGACCTTTAACAACGCTAACACAAAACAACACAAGCAGGAGCGCTGCCAGCTTTTCTGCCGCCCTAGATGGCGGAAGGTCCCGCCCCGAAATGCCGCCCCCCCACAGAGGCGGCGGAAGGTCCTGCCGCTGAAATACCGCCGCGGTCGCCGCCCCCCAAATTATAGCGCCCTAGGCGACCACCTAGGTCCCCTAATGGATTGCGCCGGCCCTGAGCACAAGGGTGCAGATGAAGCATCAGGAATGTCCAAACCTCATATACGTCAAACCCAAGGACAAAACAAAAGATTCTGGTAAAGACCAACCACGCAAACACAACTCCAGTTCCTCAGCGGCACCACCACACCAAGCCCTGAGAAAACGGAGCAAAAACGCTCACATTCACAAACCCGGAATACGCGCTCTACGGGTTGTGAATAAAAAACCAAGGACTGACAGACCATTCTCCCAACACCATAAGCTCGTCACAGCTCCCCCATATTCTAGTATTTGGGAAAAGTATGATGCTTCATTCAGAAAACTGATGAAGATTTGGGGAAAATATGAGGCTTTGTTCAGAATACTGGTGGCTGCTATATCCTCAGGGGTCTGAAAGAAAGGAGAGCTGGAAACCACGTCAAAAATGCAAAAGCTCTGGCAGGTGACTTTTTGAAAAATACTTCAATTTTTCCAAAAGGGGGCTCTGAGCAGGCGTGACTAGCCGTGGAAAGAGGCCTGGGTAAAAAGGGCACCCTCAAGGGTACACATCAGCTCAGGTGTAAACAAAAGGGGAGACAGCTCTTGGTGGACAAACAAATGGCGGCCAAAAAGTTCCAGGCCAGGGTCTCAGTAAAAATTTTTTAAAAGGCTAAAGAGGTAATGAGGAAAAAAAACAAAAAGAGATGCCCCCTACTGGAGGCTCTCAAACTGGCTTGTCTGAAAATGGGGAGGTGGAACCCGACTCTCACGCAGAGTCTGGTTTAGAAAATTCCCCAGAGGGCTCTCTAGAAGGTCCCCGTCTGCTCCTGATAACCCTTACGGAGGCCCCTCGAAGTCTGACTCTCAAAGAGCATCTGCTGTAGAAGATGCCGCTGACGGTCCCATAGAGGAACCCCCAAGTAACCCTGAAAATGCAGAGGTGTATATGGAGAGAGTGAGACGTTGGCAACGTGAATTACCTAGATTTGGGGGGTCGGTGTATTGTGAGGAATTTCGTTTTGTCAATCCTGAGGGAATAAATTCAGCTCAGCAGGTTGTTGAAGCCATACACAGGGGAATACAGTTAGTTCTGGATGACGTTAATGGTGATGATGATGATTATGTTCAGTTACGTTAGAGCCGAAATTTAACTAACACTTTGTTTTCAGTCAGAAGAACTAGGGATGAGCTGTCTGCTGAGGAGTTCTTAACTCAGGCCTCAAAGCTGCTACAGAGCAATAGAGAGTTGCATCTCGATGGGACCTTGCGCCTCGTTGTGACAGTTGTAAAAAACGGGTGGGGGCGCTCGTAGAGTTTTAAATTCTATCCGTGGTAGTCAAATCCTCCATAAAAAGAGACAATGCTTAGTAGACCTGATTTACACCGGTACCAATCTGTGTTTTGTGGGTGGGCTCTTGGCCGTTATGTCCGACCGTAAACCTACGGACGCGGAATTGTTAGCGGGGACGAGAAAGTTGCAGGAGAAACTGGGGGGTCAGATCAAAAAAAGGTTCTGCTCAGTGACGTAGCAACGTTTGAACAGCATTTAGGAGTCAATATACAGGTGGTGCTGTATGTGGCGAAAGGTGGATGGGGCTTTTTTAAAACGGGGGCCCAGTGTACCCCAAGACTTTTTTCATCCCGTTGCACGATGAGCATTACTATGGGGTTCTGGATGTGAAAAAGTTGTTTGGTGTGAAAAATTATTGTGAGTTTTGCCACACGCCGTACAGTCACGACCACTCTTGCAGGTATCGTTGCCGCCTCTGTTTGAGCGTAACGTGCTTGGACAGCATGGGCGTGCAGCTGAGGTGTCCTAGCTGTAGACTGTATTGTCGATCCAAAGAGTGTTTAGACGGACACGTCGACTGTGCATCGAAAAAACAAGTCGAATGCCTGTCTAAAACTTTGTGTGATAAGTGTCAGTCTTATGTGGACAAGCGGCACAGGTGTAAAGGGAGGCGGTGTAAGCAGTGTCAGGGTTTGATCGCTGGTGATGTAGACAGTCACCTGTGTTTTATGGACAGCCTTAGAAAGCCCGAATCATCAGAAAAGTACCTTTTTTTATGATTTTGAATGCACGCAGGAGACTGGGTTGCACACGCCCAATAACATTTTTGTTATGTTCCTAAAGCCGGAAAAATCCTGGGAATTGAAGGGTGATGAGTGTCTTTCTATATTTGTTGAGACCTTTATTGGCAAAGAGTTCCGGGACTACACGTTCCTAGCGCACAGTTCCAAAGGTTACGATGCGTACTTCATCGTTAGACAGTTACTGAAGGAAAAGATGTGCCTAGAACTGATCACTCAGGGTACCTCTTGGGACCAGATTCACCAAAGGGCTTAAGTGTCTAACTGATGGTTTAGGCACCTAACTGCCAGAATCAGGCCCCACTGGGATTCCCAAACCCCCCGCCCAGCTGCTGCTCACCACTGCAGGGTCCTAAACTCACTTGAATGTCATTTACAACAAGAGGGTCCTAGAAGAAGGGTTTAAAACCCTGCCCTACGGCTTTTAAAAATGGATATGAGGTGGAAACACCCCTTTTCTGCAATTCTCGCGGGGCCTAGCAACTGCGGGAAAAGTTACTTTATAAAAAATGTGTTGGATAATGCCAAACAACCACTGTCTGTTATGCTTGAGAATGTTGTGTGGTGTTACAGTTGTTGGCAACCTCTGTATAAAGAACTGCTTGTAACAGCTGGGGTTGCTGACCGAAAACATGTCTAGCTGTGTAAAGAGAAACCTGGTCCTTTTAAAATTACTTAGCAAATCGTCCCCGCAGGTAAGGAGGGCTATACTATGTTCGTCAAGTATCAGGGGGTAGCCGTGTTAGTCTGTATCTACAAAAACAAGGAGTCTGGTGGCACCTTAAAGACTAGCAGATTTATTTGGGCACAAACTTTCGTGAGTAAAAACCTCACTTCTTCGGATGCATAGAGTGAAAGCTTGTGAAGTAACTCCCTGCTCTCCATGTGTCAGTATATAATGCCTGCATCTGTAACGTTCACTCTATGCATCCGAAGAAGTGAGGTTTTTACTCACGAAAGCTTATGCCCAAATAAATCTGTTAGTCTTTAAGGTGCCACCAGACTCCTTGTTGTTTTTATACTATGTTCGGGCTCTGACGATTTAGTAGCGGCCATCTCAGAAATAGCGCTCAAGCTCCCAACTTCCCTGGGGGTGTAATAGATTTTCTTTAACAGAGCTGCCTAGACATGACTTTTACTGGTACCGTCTTTTACTAACACAAATATGAAAGGGGACACATTCATATTGATACATTTAAATAAATACGTTTTATGAATCGCCTGGTTTAACACGACCTTTTACAGCCGCCTGTAAAAATGGACTCCATAAGGGAGTCTGAGCTGGTTCATTCTTCCATTTTGTCCTTTTCCAGATTTTCGTCTTGATATCTGTGTCTCATATCATGCATCAGCTGTTTTTGCTTATGTCTATTTACTCCCACGGGGCTACCGATGTGTAAGTTCTCAAAGGCCTCTAGAAAGGCATCGTCGAGCTGTTGAGAGATTTTCAGAAAAGAAAGTAAGCACCCCACTGCTTGTTTTTAGATTTACACAACCCGCTGCTTCCTAACCCCATTACACCCCATCATCAACTGTCACTTCTTAATCATTCATTTACCTGAGCGACGTCTTTTCCATTCACCTTGTCCTCTGGTGACTCCCCCGAGCTGTGTTCACCTTCCTCCTCCATGGGGGTGGACGACAAGAGGCCACCACGCTCATCGGGGTGTCTCACAAACAGTTGGGTTTCGGGTTCCGGCGTATCCATCAACGGCTGGGCCAAAGGGCTCCCCTCGGTCGCTCCCTCCTCCTCCTCGGAACTGTCACTCATGTAGCGCTTTCTGCACGGATGGTCAAAGGCCCTCGGGGCTAAAACAAAGTCTGAAGTTCTCACCGGGATGGTGAAGGACTCCATGTTTCCACGATTTCTAAAGCACGCGTTCTTGGTAAAAGATGGCCTCTTCTGCCCCGGCGCTGGGACTTATGGGGTGATGGTGCTGCACTCTGATTGGCAGAGGGCGCTGGGAGGAGTTTTTAAAGGGGTCACACGACCCTCTTCTGGGCGGGTCACCCCGCCCTGGAACGCCCCCGATTGGTCAAATCTGCTCTCGGGGCGGTCCTATGCGACCGAAACCCATCACGGTTGGTAGAGGGCGGTGGGAGGAGTTCTTAGAGAGGTCACATTATCCACTTCCAGACGGGTCACCCCACCCCGGGACACCCCTGATTGGTCAAATCCTACGTGGCTGAAACCCTTCCTGATTGGTAGAGGGAAGTGGGATGAGTTCTTAGAGGGGTCACATGACACACTTTGCTTCCGGTCATGTGTCTACCTTGAACCCAGAAGTAATACCCCCCATGGGTGGGACTTCAGGTGACAGGTGGTCGGGGCTTAAGGGGTCAGGGGATGGGGTTTAAGGGGCCAAGGGGAGGTGTTACAGTTTGTTTGACGGTAGGGTCCTTATACTACTTCCGTTTTCCATACTACTGAATCCTACCCTGCCAGCATGCCCACTAACAGAAGGGGCCCACAAATTCCACCATCTCCCTAGCATTCAGCGGGCAGCATCAACACAGCTCTGTGTCAAGGCATCACCCATCCTCCGTGGCCTGCCACGCCCCTGCTAGTCCAGTCCAAACAATGCACCTGGAGGGTGATGGACTTGAACACACAACTCTCAGTCCTGATGTGCAACTGCCCTCTGCTCTGCCCTTCTCCGCTGAGCTCTGCTGCTGCATCCCGCTCTGCTCGGCTCTGCAGCACCCTTGGCGACTCTAGACCTGCGCAGGGGCCAGATCATCTTGCCAAACTGCCTGGTATTTTTTATGATGAGAACGAACCTCAGGACTGTTGCCCTCAAACCCAAGTCACACATACGCCTGATCAGGCTATAATCAGTCCAGTCTCAGTTCCACCCGCGTCATTCGCCTTTCTCTCTTGAGTGGAAGAGTTTCTTCCAGTAATTGAAGATTTGTGGTCCATGGATTAACTATGGAGTTAAATTAACCGCAGATAATTTAAATCACCCACGTACATTTTCTGGTCCTCTGAATATCCCGACAGAAACCCGGAGCGGATAGGAATGGCTTTTGCTACATTTCATCCCAGGGTTTATCAGTTTTATTGGTTTTAGACTGTTTGGCATTTTCCTGCCATTAATCAAGTTCCTCTCGAACCCACTGCTCTGCAGATCCATTCATAATGCTCCATGGATGGATACACAGGCGGCATCACACTCGTTAGCCACCCACTTACCTGTGGCAGTTGGAAATGGGGGCCATGACCCTGAGCTCCGGAAATGCAGCCCTTGAGGAGGGAAAGGAGCAGCTCCTCCGCTATTCAGAGGAAAACAATAAAATCTAATAGATACTTAATCTGGTCTGATGTGCTTTGTGCAACAGAGGACAGCAGTGCATGTCCATACACAGTCCCCTGGAGATGTAGGGCTGAGGATCATTGCTTGACATGGCTGACTATGAATGGATTGCAATTAGGACTGGGTGGATTGGGTCTTGTTACCAGATGTGCCCATTACTTTGGGGTATGCTCATTTATTCGGGTTACTCTTCTGGGGAAGGGGATTCTGTAATTCTATCAGTGTACATTTGTGTTTTTATGTGGAGCTCTACTTCTCCCTTCTGCAAGTCCCCTCCCAATGGAGCTATCCTGCAGGACCTAGGTTCCCCAGGGCTGGGTTTCTCCAGCCCCAGAGCCGGATGAACACACCCACACCCCACATACATTAACAGAGCAAGTCTGAGCGGACCGGGTCAATCAGCACTGTCAAGCTGACCCCTTATATGTCTCTCGACTCACTGGGCTGGAGGAAGCAGCACTTTCAAGCTGTCCCCCCTTATATGCCCCTGGGCTCCATGGACTGGGTCAAGCAGCACTTTCAAGCTGTTACCCTTATGTGTCCCAGATTCAGCACGTCCCTATCCCCAGTCTCACAACACAATTGCACTGGCAGTAACCTACTTGATGAGCAAACCCCACAGTATTTTGGGCGTTGCAGGGTGTGACGGGTTGGATCACAGAAACCCCCTTGGGAGCTGCCACCTAATATACCAAGACTACCCCTGCTCCTGTTTTCCCTGCCAGCTCAGGACTCCAGCACCCTGTCTTGCTGAGCCAGACACTCCCGTCTGCTCCAACACAGACCCAGGGTCTGAATCACTTGTCCCAGAGCTGCAAGTTTACCTGAAAACAGCTCACAGAAGTGTGCTTGTCTTTAGCACTCAGATGCCCAACTCCCAATGGGGTCTAAACCCAGATAAATCCGTTTTACCCTGCATAAGGCTTATGCAGGGCAAACTCATAAATTGTTCGCCCTCTATAACACTGATAGAGAGATATGCACAGTTGTTTGCTCCCCCAGGTATTAATACATACTCTGAGTAAATTACTAAATAAAAAGTGATTTTATTAAATACAGAAAATAGGATTTAAGTGGTTCCAAGTAGTAACAGACAGAACAAAGTAAGTCACCAAGCAAAATAAAATAAAATGTGCAAATCTATGTCTAATCAAACTCAATACAGATAATCTCACCCTCAGAGATGCTTCAGTAAGCTTTTTCTCAGACTGGACTTCTTCCAGGCCTGGGCACAATTCTTTCTCCTGGTACAGCTCTTGTTGCAGCTCAGATGATAGCTAGGGGATTCTTCATGATGGCTCCTCTCCCCTCTGTTCTCTTCCACCCCTTTATATATCTTTTGCAAAAGGCGGGAACCCTTTGTCCCTCTGGGTTTCCACCCCCCCTCACTGGAAAAGCATCAGGTTAAAGATGGATTCCAGTTCAGGTGACTTGATCACATGTCACTGCAAGACTTCATTGCCCACTTGCCAGCACACACATATACAGGAAGACTAAAAGGTAAACATAGCCATCTGCAGACAATGGTTCTTGTTAATGGGAGTCGTCAAGATTCCAAACCATCATTAATGGCCCATACTTTATATAATTACAATAGTCCCTCAGAGTTATGTTTTATATTTCTAGTTTTAGATATAAGAGTGGTACATTTCTACAAATAGGATGATCACACTCAGTAGATTATGAGCTTTGTTATGATACCTTACAAGAGACCTTTTGCACGAAGCATATCCCAGTTGCATTATATTCACTTATTATCAAATCATTATAAAACTATCCCAGTTACATTATATTCACTTATTATCATGTTTTTATAAAACCATATAGACTGCACAACGTCACACAGGGATCTTTAGCTGAGGTAAAAGAAGCGTTGCTGTAGAGTGAATGAGGGAAGCTAAAAACACAAAAGAGTAAAGTTCAGCAAGAGAGAGGGAAGCAACCAACTTAACCATAAAAGTTATTTATTGAATAATAGTGATAACTACACAAGGAGAGCTAAACCAACATAACATACATGATTAAAGGTTAATACCTAAGGTAGAAAGGAAAACCGAGAGAGAGAAAGAGGGGGGATCTCACCCACTCTATGAGGCTTGAACTGGTCGGGGTTCCCAGATGATGGTGGTAGCTGAGGGTCCTGAATGCTGGAGACAGGCAGAGCCCCCAGAACGATCAGTCAGGAGAAGATGGAGTTCCAGTGGAACTGATGCATAGTTTGGATCTAAGCATCAGAACCCTGACTGGAGGGTGAGTAGGGATTTTTGTAGAGAAATGACAATGGTTGAAGGGAGAACACTAGATTTGTTTATAGGTAAGCTGATGACTCAAGGGTTTTCTTTAGGCTAGACAATAGGAGCTGATCCCTCTTGGCTATGGGTGGTGTTTTCTTCCAGGGAGCTCACAATGCAACTAGGCTGCTTCAGTATTTGGATATCAATTAAGGATTCATTACTAGAATTGGTCTGATAATTGCTGAGCTGGGTGTGTGCAGACATAGGTTCATTAGCATCTGGAGCAGAGATTCCCAGGATGCAGTGCTTCCCTGCTTTTTCTGCTCCCAGAATTCAGTGTGGTTCTCTGTTCTCCATTCTGTATGTGAACTGAGATGTCTTCCTGTCCCATCTTCCATGCAGATGAGGCGAGGGGAGTTGTCTCTGCTCTCCATTCTGTATGCAATGGAGATGTCTTCATCTTGTCACCCTTGTCAGGAGGGGTCTAGGTGTGTCTCCCAACGCCCTTCACTGCTCTCTGCAAGTTTTGTCCTCTGATGGGTTTTGGTTTATGCAGAGGATGGGGGGGCAGGGGGTGTCTTTCATGAGTCAGGCTGGATACTGCACCCTGGTTCCCCAAGAACACAGAGGTGTCTGGTATCAGTCTAGGACTGTGGTGGGCAACCTGCAGCCCGCGGGCCGCACACAGCTCGTCAGGGTAATCCAGTGGTGGGTCGCGAGACAATTTTACATTGACCGTTCACAGGCACGGCCGCCCGCAGCGCCCAGTGGTCGTGGTTCACCATTTCTGGCCAATGGGAGCTGCGGGAAGTGGCGGCCAGCACATCCCCGCGGCCTGCGCTGCTTCCCGCGGCTCCCATTGGCCGGGAATGCAGAACTGCAGCCACTGGAAGTTGTGGATGGCTGTGCCTGCGGATGGTCAATGTCAACACTGTCTCGCGGCCTGCCAGCGGGTTACCCTGATGGGTCCCGGGTTGCCCATCAGGTCTATTGAAGGACCATTGGTCTAGGAGAAGGACATGCCTGTGGTTAGTGGCCTGGGTAGGGACTCAGGAGATCTAGGGTAAGTTCACAAATCTGCTCCAAACCCACTGCGTGACCTTGAGCAGCTCATATTGTCTTTCTGTGCTTCCATTCCCCAACTGTAAAATGGGGATAATGATCCTTTATGTCCCATTTAGACTGTAAATTCTTCAGACCTGGGATTATCTCTTGCTATGTGTTTGTACAGCTCCTTGCATGGTGGGGTCCAATCTCTGTCACGGCCTCTAGGTGCTATTGTAAGATTAATAATAGGCAGCCACCCCAAACGTTACCTAGAACTGTAAGAAAACCAGCAGCATCTGACTCTGGAGTGCTTAACAGCATGACCGGCAGGGTCCCTTCATGTGGTTATTAGTGACATTTCTGAGGCTGATTTAAAATAAATGCCAGGATTTGGAGCTATGTGGCTGGGCTATGGGGAATAGGTGTTAGCTCAGCAAGGCCAGGGCAGTTTGGGAGCTCTGGCCTCATTTAGTCTGCACTGGCTTGGCCTAGTAAAAACTTTATGCGCTGTCTCTCCTTGCTCGTTTCAGTGCTGGGATTGGTCAAAAAGGATCATGAAGTTTCCTGTCCAGCTTTGTGAACTGGGAGGAGGAATGTCTCACAGACGCAGAGACTGAGAGCGAACCAGGCAGGCCTTAGCTAAGCAAATGACCCAGGGCCAGGGTTTCACAGGCAGTCGGCATGTTGGGTGCTGAGCACCTTTGAATATCTGGCCCTGGTGGTGGAGGCTGAACCCTTTAAAATCTGCACCGTGTCTCTCTGCGTTGGCGGGACAGTGAAGGAACCTAAGGGGTTCTAAATACGTGTGGCCCCTCCCTCTTGGGAGGAGCTCCCCATAAACACCTGCAAAATGAACTCATTATCCACCCTCAGAACTCTCCCGTGCCACGATGCCTGCAGAAAACAAGTGAGAACCGCCAAGCTGCTGGTGCACTGATACCACAGCCTGCCACGAAATGATTGTCTGATCATTTCCCTGTACTCCCCAGCTGCCCGTCTCCATCTGTCTGTGGTCTCTTGCCTTATACTGAGATGATAAACGCTGTGGGGAATAACTGTCTTTTTGTTCTGTGTTTGTACAGCACCTAGCGCAGTGGGGCAGGCTCCTAGTGCTGCAGGAATACAAACAACAATAATGATTTAGGATGGAGCATGGAGGGTATAACTAGGAGGACTGGGGTGAAATTAAGAAAAGGATGATTTACCCTGAGCAGCAGGAAAAATGCCTGGGGAGATGCGGTGCGGGCTATAGGATAGCGGGGAAGTCTCGTTATTTCAGACTTTTAAAACTAGCCTGGACATAAGAACGGCCAGACTGGGTCAGATCAAAGGTCCAGCTAGCCCAGTATCCCGTCTTGCGACAGTGGCCAATGCCAAGTGTCCCAGAGGAAATGAACAGAACAAGTAATCATCAAGTGATCCTCTCCCTGTCGCTCATTCCCAGCTTCTGGCAAACAGAGGCTAGGGACACCATCCCTGTCCATCCTGGTTAATAGCCATTGATGGACCTATCCTCCATGAATATATCTAGTTCTTGTTTGAACCCTGTTCTAGTCTTGGACTTCACAACATCCTCTGGCAAAGAGTTTCACAGGTTGACTGTGCATTGTGTGAAAAAATACTTCCTTTTGTTTGTTTTCAACCCGCTGCCTATTCATTTCATTTCATAACCACTAGTTCTTGTGTTATGAGAAGGAGTAAATAACACTTCCTTATTTACTTTTTCCACATCAATCGTGATTTTATAGATCTCTATCATATCCCCCGTAGTTGTCTCTTTTCCAAGCTGAAAAGTCCCAGTCCTATTAATGTCTCCTCATATGGAAGCTGTTCCATACCCTGAATCATTTTTTTTTTGCCCTTTTCTGAACCTTTTCCAATTCCAATAGATCTTTTTTGAGGTGGAGCTACCACATCTGCATGCAGTATTCAAGATGTGGTTGTATCATGGATTTATATAGAGGAATATGATGTTTTCTGTCGTTATCTATCCTTTTCCTAATGATTCCCAACATTGTTAGCTTTTTTTGACTGCCGCTGCACATTGAGTGGATGTTTTCAGAGAACTATCCACTATGACTCCAAGATCTCTTTCTTGAGTGGTTACAGCTAATTCAAACCCCATCATTTATATGGATAGTTTGGATTAGTCTTTTCCATCTTGTATGGGTCGTGTTCCCTGCAGGCCTCACTCCCCTGAAGGCAAAGGAACTAAACCACTGAGAATCTGACCCCGCTGTTGGGTGTGTCACGGATTGAGTGAGACGTGGCTGATTTTTCACCCTCTGTCTCTTTGTTTAATCCTCCTCTTTGTGACTCAGCCCCCTGGTCAGGTCACTCAGGATTTCCCCCCCTGCTGGAGTACAGTCCTTCAATTCTCTGTCACTCCTGCAGTGACCCTGGCAGTCTTCCTGTTCACTGCCCCACTGGTCTATGCCTCACCCTCGGTGGCTGGTAGGGGAACCTGGGCCTGCCCTCTACTCCGGGTTCAGTCCAGGGATCCTCAGCCCAGCAGTTCTTGGCTTTCTTCTCTTAGTCCTCACTGCTCCTTCCCTGGACTGTTTCCTACCACTCCTGGTTCTCCTCCACCCCCTTCTTCTGGGAGTACAAGCTCCAAATACTCCTTCCTCCTCCCAGGGAGGGACTGCAGCCTATGCATCTCTGCAGCCTCCAAACACGTCCCCTCTTCCCAGGGAGGGGCTGCCCTTTCCCAGCAGCAGCCTTGTCTGTTGCCAGCTTCCTGGCTTTATGGGCCCCGCCTATTCCTGCCCAGCTGAACCTGCTTGCCATCAATTCCCTGCTCCCTGGCTCTTCCTCCAGATGTAGCCTATGGCGTTAATAGGCCTGCCTGGGCACCTTAACCCCTTCCAGTCCTGTGTGGTGTGGACACCCCGTCACAGGGAGCATGATCCTGGCTGGTGCATTTGGGCACCGCTCTAATGTCCATTAATAAGGGGCAGGGCCAGATTCTCCAAAGCTGCCCCAGATCTCTCCAGCCAGCTTTGCTTTCCCCCAGCCTCTTTCACCCTAGAGCCCGAGTTGAAACTAGCTTCTTTGTGTGACAACATCCTTTGGGTACCTGGCCTGCAAGGAGTTACTCAGCCAATCCCTGCTTCCCTGACAAGAGGCTGCCCAATCAGGAAAGGCCATTGGCTCGGCAGATCAGCTGGGTTGGGGGTGATGTCATGGCAAGATCCTGGCATGTTGGGCTTCCTGGTAGAAGCCTTTAACAGCATTAAGTGAGTAGCACTGGGAGCGACAGCCCAGGCGCTGGGCGTTGGGGGTAAGTAGCAAAGGAAGGCAAATTATCCCCTGGGAGTGAAGCAGTGAGGAGCTCAGGGAGGGAGGCCAGCGGGGGGGTCTGTTGCTTTGGTGGGTTTGAACCCTGGGATCCCAGGTGGGTTGTGCCTGGCATTGGGTTAGCAGGACAATCCCATGGGGAGGAAGTGGCGCGAGGGGGTTTTACAAAACCCATTGGCACCGTTTGCCGTCTTTCTATTCCGTGTCTCCTAAAAGCCCAGGCTGGGGCTGAAAGCGCCGCGATCCCCCCATGCAGAGTGGCTCCCCGTCACTGGGTGTGTCCAGCTGCAGGCTCCCTCTTTGTCTGTCCGTCCTGTCTGACTCCCACGTGCTGGCTCGCCCTCACCCCTTGGGAGGGCCCACTTTGCTTTGCTGCTTGGCGAGGTGCAGGCTCCGGTGCCTGTAGCAGCATCCAGGAGTGGGAGCCACTGGACCACTCCAAGAGAGACGCCCAGCTCCACCCCAACAGCTGGGCACCAGCTCCTTCCTCTTCCTCATCATCCCAGAGCTCATCTGTGCTTGGAGCAGCGCTGCCTGTGCCCCGCTGGTGGGTGCATCCACCCGGGCAGGGAGAAAGTGCAGTGAGTCCAAATCTGAATGCACTGGTTGGTTCTTTCCTTTCAAAAGTGGGGGCCAGTGTTTACTCTGGGGCTGGATTCTGTATGTTTGACATTTTCTTTCCTATTAATCTGTCTAGCCATAACTGGATTGCATGCGGTTTTATCTCTATCTCTCTCTGTGTTTTTCTTTCCTTCTCAACCCCACAATAGGTGCATTGGGCC